>NC_083762.1:37994216-38239216 GCF_963514075.1 Conger conger | reverse complement strand
CTTATCCAGAGCGACATACAACAAAGTGCATACCCATAACCAGAGTCAAGTGTGCCTTGAAAGTACAATTTGAAGTGACAAGAATACAACAAAGATAAGGAATTAAGCCCCATTTGATTAATGTGACAATTATATAACCGTTTTATACAACGTGACAATGATTCATACTTAAGAACAATAAACAGCTTAAGTAGTCAAACAAAAGATGGCAATAATACCATCTTAGCAAACAAGTAATTACACATGTAGACACACAATTGTGAGAACGTAGTGTGTCATTATACATCAGTAAAGCATGGAAAAGTATTTGAACCCATTGAAACAATTGTGCATTTGACCCAGGAGCAGTACAGGGGAGTGAATTCAGCGGTTTTCCAGGACATGCTCCTGCGGCTCACCTGTTGGGCATCTCTGAGCTCGGCGGCCATGGCTGTGAACTTGTCCATGTGAACCTGGGCCAGCTCCCTCCTTAGCTCCTCGGTGACGGACTGCAGGTGGGCGCGGTGCTCCGTCCGCAGCCTCTCCAGCTCGGCCGCCCGGCCACGCTCTGCCTCCCTCCTCTCCCCGTCGCCGGACTCCCTCAGCTCCCGCAGCGCCCGCTGGCCCTCCTCCCGAGCGGCCTGGACCTCCGCCAGGTAGGTGGTCTCCAGGGTGTCCATGTTTGACAGCATCCTGGCCTCCAGCTCCTCCCTCTCCTGCCTGTGCCTGGCCTGCAGCTCGGCCTCCTGAGCCTCCAGCTGGGCCAGGCTGGTCTCCTGCAGAACCGCCTGCAGAGAGTCCAGCTCCGCCTTGTGTTTCGCACTAAGGCCCGTTTCCAGAGCAACCATCTCCGCCCGGTGCTTCCCGCGAAGGTCCGCCTCCAGAGAGTCTACCTGGGACCTGTGCTTTCCACGAAGCTCCGTCTCCAGAGCTTCAAGGTCCAACTTGCGCTTTCCACAAAGCTCCGTCTCCAGAGCTTCAAGGTCCAACTTGCGCTTTCCACAAAGCTCCGTCTCCAGAGCTTCAAGGTCCAACTTGTGCTTTCCACAAAGCTCCGTCTCCAGAGCTTCTAGGTCCAACTTGTGCTTTCCACAAAGCTTTTCCTCCAGAGCGTGTAGCTCAGCCTTGTGTCTCCCCTGATGCTCCTCACTCAGCTGCTGCCTCAGCTCTTCAGAAGTGGCCACCTGCTGCTTCTGCTCTTCCAGGAGCCTGCAATGCACATACCCGTTACAAGAGCGACCACAGCCGCAACAATACTGTTCATTCATCAATTTAACAACAGATTCATTCATCAACAGATGTTTCACCATTTAAAATTACATATATTATTAATTTCTCAACTTGAATTTCAAAGCCGTAACGCGCTTTAAAAACGGAACTAAATTGAACAGTAATGTCGTCTGCAGATTGGCCGGTATGAAACTTGGGCCAATGATGGCTGGCAGAATGTGACCATTGTGGTTTCAATATAGCAACGTGTTAGCAACTTGCTTTTTTTAAAGCATGCAACCGCTTCAAAATTCACAGTTGAGTTATTAACACTCCTAGAACAAACTGTGAAACGCTCTCAAGTTTGTTAACCACAGACCTTATTATCGGCAGAAAAAGCATGGAAAATCCGCTGGGAAACCCACGGCTTAAAAATGCTAACTTGTTACTGAGTTTTAGGACTACACACTGCAGTTCTCTATAGGAGGACTGCACCAAGACAACCAGCTCAAAAATGTGCGGTAAGCCTCCCATACCTGCTCCGAGCCTGCCGCAGGTCAGCCTCCGCCCGCTCCTCCAGCCCGGCTCTCAGCTCCTTCACCTCCTCGGCCATGACGCTCCGGGCCTCAAGTAGCTCCGCGTCGAACCGCGCCTGGATCTTCTGCCTCGCTGCCGTGAGCTGGGGGTTCTGCTCAGTCTCCAGGCTGTCCTGCAGGGCGCGCAGTCGCTCCCGTTCAGCTTCCAGCTGCTGGCTCAGAGCCGCCATGGCCTCATCGTGCCGCTGGGACAGCTCCAGCGTGGTCCTCTCCCGCTCCTCCCTCTGCGCCTCCTCCAGTGTCGCTCGCAGCTTCTCCTCGCAGTCCTGCTTCAGCTGACAACACCAGACATCTCAGTATTACATCTTCCACCACAGAGCTGGGTCAAATACAAAACATCTTTTTGGGTTCAGATACTTTTCTGTGCTTGATTGATCTTGTCTGGTGCAGTTGAGCAAACCAAAAGGACCATAAGGCAGGGTTTTTGCACTGTTTGAGAGCATAATAAAGCCTAAAAGTAGAGCATGAATGGGCAAGGATTACCAGATTGGGAATCTGCATGAAGGGGTCAATTTGCAGAAAAGCCCTGCATCTCTTTACACGCCCAATCGATTCACACACAACCATTTATCGCAGGTAGTGCAGAGGGTGGAGTTAAGCTACTTTGACATGCTATGAATCAAATGCAGCATTCAATGCCAAGTAAGGCGGTGACCACACAAGAATCGAATGCTGCCAGCTGTCGAAACTGGTTGTCATCCATCCAGGAAGCCGTTCATTCGTGTAACAACCCGCAGCAATAGGCAATAGTAGTAAGCCGTTTGTGGTTATAAAAGCCAAAATCGCATTTTGAAACTGAAAATCTTGGGTTTATCCCAAAACTTGAACAAAACACAGTTAGTCATGGAGCCCATTTGAAACAGCCCTGCCATGGCTATTTCTGCCCGCTTACAATGCTGTGATGCTATTGGAAACTCTAGAAAAGGTTAGCTTCAAACAAGGTCAAAGTTTAAACAATTTGAACTTTGGAGGCTCTCAACTTGGCTTTTTTTGGAGCTGTGCGCTAAGCCAGGCTTAGCATTGCTGCCTCCATAAGACTAACGGCTTGACGGCGTGTTAAGCATTTGGACTGATTAACAGCCGGCAGGAGCAGAGGACAGGAGCTGCAGATCTCACCTTCTCCTGCACTTGTGAGAGGAGGTCACCGTGCTCCTCCCTGACCCGCTTGAGCTCCGCTGTGTGCGCCTCCACCAGCGCCTCCTTCTGCGCCTCCAGCTCCAGGGCACGCCGCTCCAGCTGGGCCCGCACCTCCACCTCCTGCACCTCCCGCTCCGCTCCGCGCAGCTTGGTGAGCTCTGAGAGGGGAGACGCCAGAGCGCAGCGTGAGACGCTTCAACGGCAGCGACATTCGAACGGTTCAATCAGACGGCAGAAAAACCTGGCCAAACCGGTTTTCCTTCAAAACAGCTGAAGTGGGAGTGTTCAGAGCTAACCCTGCAGGAAGAGGAAGCGAGCTGTCTGCAGTGGTTGTGCGCTTGTGGAAATCAGAACCATAAACGGAAGCACACATTTCAACAATGGATGACTAATCTAAATGTTACAGACCAATGGTCAATTCTGGAAACCAATAAATTATTTTAAAAAGGTCAATTTGTAACTGTTGAAAGTTGTTTAATTTCAACGTATGTGATGTAGCACTATTTGGAGACCAGATGTGCAATTAAAATAGTGGTTAAAAAAATAAATAAATAAAATAAGTGTTTTAATTAAACCAGAAATCTGAATATTTTCTTCAAATCTGCAATGCCTATTGTGAAAATTAGCAAATCTTGAAACCACCCATTTCGGATCCCATTTGAGACTCATGCCAACCTAGTTGAGTATTCCCCACCGAAGCGCCAGTCTGAAGTCTTTCTAGTCTAAAACAATCACAGGGCAGTAGTGAATAGAGAAAATGAGGTAAGAGGAAATTACATCAAAATAAGAAACAGAATGTGCAGTGCTGGGTCTGTTGACAGCCAAAGGCTCAATTAACCCTTGAATACTAGTTATACGAGAATGTTTTCAAAATTCTAAGTCAGTGTTGTAGAACTCCATTGCTTTTAACTACAAATAGTGATCCTTAAACAACATTAGAACATTCAGACAAGAACACAAAAATCACATTTGTGATCTTACACCCTTAAGTGTTAAGGACAGTTTATAGTTAGACAATGTATGATCGGGCGATGGATATCGCCACATTGTCACTAACATTCCATCATCACGCAACTTTGAATGCCTTTGCTCAAAGTGTAAAACACATTAACGTTAAGCACACATTTGCCAGCTCAACAGATGCAAGCTAGTAGTTGACACTTCCCTAAAGAACTACAGGAGATGCTAGAGAACGTTCTAGAATGATGTTATCCCGGCAAATGAGCCAGCGATGGGGTCAAAGTCTCAGAGACAAAAGTATCAGCGATGGGCGAAGAAAAATTGTCTGTCACTCTAGCATAAAGCAAAAGTCATTGTGACCGACCACCAAACGTGATAATCACTGGTGACAATGACCTGACATGGCCCATCTATAAACAGGGCAGAGACGGAGACCTTTGATGTGGCTGCTGGAGAGCTTGGCGCGCTGTTGCTCCAGCTCCAGGGAGTGGCGGCCCTTCATGTCCTGGATCTGGGAGAAGTAGCGGTCGGTGAGGTCGGTCTTGGCCTGCAGCAGGTCCTCTCGGTAGGCCAGGCTCAGGCTGGCCCTCAGGTGCTGCAGCTCCTGCTGGTGCCTGCCCTCCAGCTCCTCTCGCAGGGCGTCCAGCTCCTCCTGCCAGACGGGGAAACGGGACCCGTGTCACATGGCCACACCGTCGCCTGACACAGCTCTCAATGATAAACGGCCATGGAACGGAAACGGGGAAGGTCTGAGAAGAGCGAACGGCATTCCAGCTCCAAGTGCAAGGAATGGCAATCAATTCTGCATTCGATAGATTTGGTATTTGGGGCAAGTGTATAATCCTTAGGCAACGGTTTATATCTTGATCACAAATTCAGGGGCTTTGACTGGAGGTGCTTGCTTTATGTGAAAGCATTTCATCTTTCATCATTTCATTCTGAAGTGGCCCACAGCAGTTACTCCATCCCTATGGAATTTCACACATATAATCTGGCTGTTGGGCTGCATGTAAATGTGGTCACACAACACAACACCAGTATTATAGGTTCACGGATCATCCCTTTCGCCTTCCAAAAGAAATACTGAACTGCAATGCTGTTGTACCTTGTGTTTTTCCAGTTTCGAGGTGATCTCTGCAATGATGTCATTCTTCTCCTCGGCTGGTTTGCCTTCAGAAAGGTAGCTGGATAGCAAAAAAATTCATAAAATTAAAAATAGGCACATATCAGTCTTCAGTTTGGGTCAGCGCTTTGACCAGTACTCAAAATGATGTTGCCGCAGCCTGGCACGGCTGAAAACCAGACCAAGGTTCAAATAAGTATTTCAATGCCAAATAAATGTTTTCCCTGCACTATTGATCTCGCCTGGTGCATTTGAGTCTGCACATAGGAGCAGATGGGCAGGGTTCACATGTTTGGGATCATTTAATTTGTTCCAATACAACAAGCAAGCATTTCAATCTAAAACAAATGCTATTTGAACCCAGGGGGGTATATCACAAAGAAACATTACAGAGTTCGCAGGGTAACTAACTCAATCCTGCTTCTGTTTTGTGCTGCATTCTGTTTAGTGTATGTATTTCTATACATCTCACACAATTCATTTTTTTAACCATATTTATTTGTTTTACAGTTCAATTATATTTCAAGTTCAAAGAAATGTTCAGTAAACGCAAGTTGCCAATTCATAATCGTGTCAAATAATGGTGATCAACAGACCAAAAGAAATCACGATTATTGCCATAATCGAGCAGCCCTACCTGTCGTCCCCGGTCTTGAGCACAGAGTCCTCCAGGTCCACCTCCACCAGGCGGAGCTGCAGCAGGGCGATCTCCTGGCGGTAGCCCTCCTCCGCGGCCCGCAAACGCTGCTCGAAGTAGGCCCGCAGGGCGGCCAGCTCCGCCTCGTTGTGCTCCTGGAGGTCCCGGCGCTGCTGGGAAAACTCCTGCTTCAGACGCTCGATGTCCTCCACGCGGGACGAGCGGGCCAGGAGCTGCTCCTTCAACTCTGCGGAGCACGGGACCGTCACTTAGCAGACACTCATCCAAAGCCACTTACGGTTGATTAGGCTAAGCAGGGGACAATTCCCCCCTGGAGCAATGCATGGTTAAGGGCCCTGCTCAAGGGCCCAACAGCTCACCAGCTGCACCAGGTGCTTGAACCACCAAGCTTCTGGGTCCCAGTCATATACCTTAGCCACTAGACTACAGGCTGCCACACACCCCCACTAAACCCCCGCTTCTCGCTACAGCCTTGAGAAGGTCGATTAGTACGACCCGTTCGCTGCGCCGAGGGGAAATAAACATCAGGTCAGAGCATCTGGTGATGTCGCTCAGTGTTGCTCAGATTAAGGATGATGAAGATGGCAACAGAAACGAGCAGGCTCCTTACCCCCCAGCTCTTGTCGGCTGGCCCGCATGCACTCCAGCTGGGTCCGCAGATGCTCGGAGCTCTGCTTCACCACCGTATGCTCCGCCTGCAACTTCTCCAACTGACACACACACACACGAGGATAACTATTAAACCCAGCGTAAATGGAAAAACAAATCAGAAGAACACACGTGCATTCAAGATAGCGAACGTTTGCGGCAAACAGTTACTGTTTGAATGTTTAAATTAACATTCCATTTAGTTCCCCAGCAACACCTTTTTAATACAAATGGATACAACCAACAGGTCCAACAATGCCACCGCGCCGAATCATTGCTTATCTGCGATTAATTTAACGGTAAGAACAAATATTACATTGATTCACTGTGCACTATTCTTTCAAACCGTTAGTGAACGTTTATGAAGAATAGGAAAAAGTTTGAATATGTAGGCGAACCTTAGCTAATGTCAGTCCTGTCAGGAGAGGGGCACACATGCAAGCACAGGCAAACCGGCGCATTCACAATGCAATCTGAACTTACTCTGTGTGGGGTGCAGTGTCGTACGAGTTTGGCGTTTTGAGCCATTTTCTAATATCCATACTTCCAATTTCCAAATTATTACGAGCAAAGCAAACTCATCTTGCAAGCACAAGACTCAGCAGATGAAATTTCACAAGTTACAGCATAACTTCCTCTTTCAGTACAGCAGCTGGCTAACATCACAGAATGATGGGATAAAAAGGACTCAATTGTTTCTCTATTTTAGAGTCTTCATTTATGAGCAATATAAACGTAGTTGAACAGAAAAAGAATAACGTTTGATATGCAAATGACGAGTCAAATGGCAACGTAATGTCAGCCTACTATGATTCCAACCGGGCACCAGGGTACAGACACTAGCACCACCGTGGGCAGACCTGGCCCTCTGGGGCCCGTCCATAGGGACCGGTGTGGCTAACATTAGCTGATGTTAGCAGTCTAGAACACAGCTGAGGTGCTTTCATCAGGAGCCCAGGGCTGAGAGCCGCACGCTTACCTGCTGCTGCAGCTGCTTCTCACGCTCCGCGCTGACCACGGCCAGCTCCTCCAGGTGTCGGGCGTGGTCCCTCTTCTCCTGCAGGACCAGCTTATGGCTGGACACCAGTTCCTCTACAGCTCCTGGAGACACCGATACAATCCGTTAGCATTCCAAATATTCGATTGACTCATATCAGATGCACATTTTCTAAATCAATTTACACTAATAATTGTGAAGGTTCAACGGCTTCCCAGATTTGTGCCAGTGATAACAAGAGCTACATTGCTCTACAAAACTACAAACACTTTGAAGGTTATTTAAGCACGTATGTGGAGATCTGTGCACTTTGCAGTGTAGACATTCCATCAACAGATATTGCATCATATTCAACTCTTAGGTGACTTTATCACTCAAATATTTCTCAGTTTTGTTAAGGCAGGGTTATATCAGGCACTTGAACAAATAATGTTATTGAGAAGGAAGTTTCTGAAGGTCACCGCTTGGTCTGCAGATGAAGGTGCTTCACAGAGATTCATGAACAAGCCCATTATCATAAATCATGCCTAAATGCATGACCAGCCATCTACACCAATACCAGCCTTCATTGCACAACTTCATTCAGCCCAGTGCTTCAAGATAAACACATGAGAGCAATACAATGAAGGGAAGGTCAAAATATCCTCCAACAGCACACTGGCAAACTGATGCATTTTTCAAAGGTTTAGCTGAGGCTAGAAATCCATAAAATGTGCCTTTAGTGGCACTCACTTCAAATGGACTGATAGAACCTCTTCTGAAACACCTCTTAACTGTTTCAGTCTCAGGAGTGCCATACAACCATATACCTTTTCAAGCAAAATGTCTGCTATACATACTATTATTTTGATTAAAGCCCTCCTAAATTTGCAACTCTCTGCAAATTCTCTCATCCAAAGCCAAAACCCCTCGGGATGTGGGTGGAGCCACTTCAAACAAGTTAGTGATGCACCAAATCAATACTCCTCTACCTTGATTTTTATCGTGGCTTTCTTTGAGCGATTGTGCACTGGCTTCAAATACACTTAGCAAATTGCTCTTTCACCAGAGAACCTTAGCCTTTTCAATAGACACCCAAACAAATTACCAATAACCTTTTCAAAACAGCTTGGGGCAAGGAATGCACTTCCACAAAAAAAAGTATTATAGTAGTAAATAAATAAAAGTATTTATTTAAAAAATAAAATAAAGGTTTCAATTTTCCGCTACATTTTCCATTTTAATAGGTGCAGAAGTAATGCGTGTGAATCAGTATAGATGCAAAAAGTATTGAGAACCACTGGTCTAAACGGCTCTGAACAGCTCTTCTCTCCCACTTTTCTCCTTCCTGCTAATTTTATTTTCAAAAGACTAATACACCTTATCAGCATTGAATAATTTTACTCTTATTGGTCACAGTTTACCAAATGCTGTATTCTATTCATTAGTACAACTACCAGCATGGTAGTTACCAGCAACTTCCGGATAAAATAAGTGCCTCGCTAGCTAAACAATGCAGTTTCAGAAAGTCTGCGATGGCCTGTGCTGACAGATATACAGCTGTGAAGGCAGCACTGTCATGTGACCACTCACGAGCAGCTGCATCGCGATCAGACCAGGCCTGGCTCAGCTCCACCTCCAGAGCCTGAAGCTCCTGGCTCTTGGAGGCCTGCAGTTGTCCCAGCTGTCCCCTGGTGTCAGAGAGGGCCTGGAGTGTCTCAGTAAGAGTGGCCTGCATCTCTGCCTGGGCCTTCGCTGCCTCCTGCTCCCAGTCCCGTTTCAGAGCCTGGGACACAGAGTGCACATTTTCACACATCTGCCACACAGAGGGACACAGAGGGACACAGAGGGACACAAGTCCTGACAATAATATGGAGCTAGATTAGGGTCAAGAGTAACTGAAAACAAAGAAATGATTACTGAAATGACACAGCTGAATAAACATGATAGATGATAAAAGTAGGAACTGAAAAGAAAGTGAAAATCTATCTACATGAGACATTGTTGTCCAAGTCCCCGACAGTAATATATAACTGAAGAACAATAATTCCTTCAATAAAAGCTTCCAAACACATTGTGACATTACGGGACTTCAGCAACCTGAATTACCCCCATGGTTAATTACCTTGATTTTATCCGCCTCCAGGGCTTCCATCTTGGTCCTGTCCTCAGAGAGCTGCGATTCCCACGTCCGCTTAAATTCATCTGAAAACAATGCACCACAAAGCATGATGTTGAAAGATCACCGCGGCAACATGAACTCAAAAACTGAAGTCCACTCTGCAATAAGGGGTATGAAATTGGAATATGTGCTATATTTTCACAAAAAAAGAAATAACTTCATAAATACTATTTGGCAAGTAAAATTCTAATCACATTTTCCCCCATTTATTCTAATTCTATTTTCCAACTGAATTTAATAGCAATTTTTGTGTTACCTCCATAGGGTTTCCACACTTAAAAATCTAAATATCACTCCTTTCAATGCCATTGAGCATTTTCACCGCTGACCGTCGATGGGGCCGGTGGGCCCGCCCGCAGTGGCTCACCCATTTGGCGCTGGTGCTCCAGGTGGCTCTGCTCGCGGCTCTTCTCCAGCTCAAAGAGCTGGCGGGTCTGCAGCATGGCACTCTCCTGGGCCCACTTGTCCCGCAGGCTGGCCTGGAGCTCCCGGAGCGCGGCCTCCTTGTCGTGCTGCAGGTTGTTCTGGCTCAGCTCCAGCTGCGCCGTGTGCAGGTTGTTCAGGCTCAGACGCAGGGCCTCCAGCTCCAGGGCCTGCTGGGCCTGAGGACAGGGCGCCCCCCTCAGTACTCCAACGCACTCCGGCACAACATGACTAACCTTGCAGGGAACCTTTTCACAAAACGGTGACTGTGCTACACAAACATAAAACGCCCAGTGGTGTGTGCAGCGGCTGACTTTGTGTGCGAGTGTGACAGAGTACACAAAAACGCGTATCTTTCAGTACCTGTATACACGTGTGACAACGTGCACGTGAGGGTGCACATATGAAGGCCTTTTTGTGCGTGTATGAGCTTGGGTGTGTGCATGAATGAGCTGGCCTGTATGAGCTTGTGCGTGTGCGTGAATGCGTGCCAACCTGTGCTTGGAGCAGGTGTTCCTGGTGCGCAGCCTCCATGGCGTCCTTGTGTCTGCTGGCCACCTCCGCCATCTCGCGCTGGTGCTCTCGCTCATGCACCTGCGACCAGAGGAGAGGGACCGTCATTTCCACGGGGACACGGAACATTCCGTACATTTCCGAATGACCAGGCATGCGCTCAACACACCTGCTTGATCAGCGCAACCTGCTTCTTATGCTCGTCCTCCAGTTTGACCTTCTGGTGGGCGAGCGCCTTCTCCATCTCCAGATTTAGACTCCGCACCTGGGGACACATGTAAAACACTCAGGCTGAAGTACAACCAGTTTCCAGTTACAATTTCAAATATCTGAAATATGTAGTCATTTAGGTTAGGTATTGGCAGGTACCTAGCAATATAATAGACAGGGGGCGTGTGAATGTATTAAAGGGTGAGAAACTATTTTTAAATGGTTTTAAAAACATGCTCACTAACTACACAGCGAGATTAGCGTAATGACATTGCATAGCAACCCCCTGGCACTATCTGCCAGCAGCAGGAACTATTTTCTCATAATGTATTCTTGCAATGAACATGCATTTCAAAATTTTATTTGGATTGTGTCTACAATATCCATATTATGTTTGGTAACCTTAATTACATTAATGGTTTAACCGTTTTATGAAAGCAATAACTCACTCCAGGACACTGTAAATACAAATTTTATCAGGGCTATGGGAGTCGTGACCCTCTGCTGGACATTGGAGAGAGTTGGTGGCCCATCAAACACCCCTTTAGTTGTGATAATTTCTATATAGCACTGCCTCTCGTGAGTTGTTGCTCAAGTAACCCACTTCCATATTCCAGAACAGGAATGGGGGTGCACACTGAACCATGGAAAACAAAGCAATGGGTGAATGATTGGAAGACCACAGTACTAACCTCCTCTTGGTGTTTCCCCTGTAGTCTACACATCTCTTCTTCATGAGCCAGTCTCAGCTGAGCCATTGCTACCTCCACGGCCTCATCTTGCCCCTTGGCCTGCTCCACAAAGTCTTTCCCAACGCTCTTCAGCCGGGCCTCCAAGGCACTCTCCTTCTCCTTCAGAATGCGCAGTTGGCTGAGGAAGTCCTCCCTCTCTGTCTGCAAGATGTTCTCCACATTCTTCACTTTGGTCTCTGTCTCCCCCAGACGCTCCTTCAGCGCCGCCTTCTCCACCGCTCCCTGGCTCAAGGCCTCCTCCGTGTTGGCCATGTTTTGCTCCAGACAGGACAGCCTGGACTCCAGGTCAGTCTTCTCCTCGCCCATCTCCCGCAGACGCTCCCCCTTCTCCTCCAGCTCTGCCCGGAGCTGCCGGAGCTCCACGAGGGCCGACTCCAGCTCCAGGGTCTTCTGCTCCAGCAGCTGGGACGCAGCCTGGCTCTTGGTCTTCTGGGAGTCCAGCTGGGCCTGCAGGCCGTCCCTGTGCGTCTGCAGGGTAGAGAGCTGCCGGCCGAAGAGCGCCTGGACCTCGCTAGTGACAGAGTCCCCGGCCAGCTTCTGCTCCTGGAGGTCGCGAACCAGCCGCTCCTGCTCTCGCAACTGGGCCAGGAGCTGTTCCTTCTCCTCCCTCAGGTCTCCAATGAGGAGCAGACAGTCAGTCTGGGCGTCAGGGGGCGAGCCGGTTTGGTCTCTTTGGTCTAGCTGGCTCTGGAGGAAGCTGAGCTTGTTCTTCAGGTTGTCTTCTTCGTGGGTTTTGCGGCTGACGAGCTCTTCGCAGTGAAGTCTCCGCTCACGCTCCGACTCTAGCTCCCAGCGCACAGACTCGAGCTCCTGTGCCGCTTTGCTCCACCTCTCGGAAACTCCCTGGACCTCCTCTGTCAGGCTCTGGAGGCGGTCCTGGAGCTCCTCCACCTGTTGGTCTCTCTCCTCCAGCTGCGTGGTTAGATCCCTGCACTGTTCCATCAGCAGAGCCTTTCCCAAGTCCACAACCTCAGAGTCTCCATCCGGGCCAGGTGAGGGAGAAGCGAGGATCTGCCCCTGACCTGAGGTCAGAGACCCACCGCTTTCATCCTCGCCCTGCGTGGCACAGACGTGGGACTCCCACTGACCTGAGATCAGCAACTCTTCACCAGGCTCTACCACTTTGCAGCCTCTGCCATGAGGCGATGACGTATCCATCAACTGACCGACTGCCTCAGACTTTGACCTTTCGTGTTCGACCTCGGCATCCACCTCAAACCTGTAATTCCCGGAATTCTCCAGAAGGCTGTGTTCAAGGCTGTCGTCCTCCCAGGTGTTGTCCCTTGGAGCGACGGAGGCCAGGTATTTCTCCATGAGGTGGTCCTGATCGCAGGGGAGGGAGAGGTTCAGGCTGAGCTCCTCCCGGCTCTCGCCGGCAGTCTCCTGGTTGACGTGCTCCTTCTGAGCCTTGGCACCGCCGGGGCTCTCCCCCGGGTCCTCCGGACCGCTCTGGTAGCTGTGGTCTCCATGGTCTCCGTGGTGCGGCGAGAGCCACCGGACCTCGTCCCTCAGGCTCTTCAGCTCAGCCTCATGGGCCTCAGCCAGCTGCGCCAGGTCAGCGACCCTCTCCTCCTCCAGGGACTGCAGGCGCAGCTCGTAGTTGGAGATGTCTGCCTCGTGCTTGGCCCTCAGGCGACGCCCGGCCGACTCCTCCTCCTGCAGCCGCTCCCGGAGGCCCCGGACCAGGTCGTTCAGCTGAGCCACCTCCCGCCGCAGCTCCTCTTCCTCCTCGCCGACCTGTCGGGCCTCCATGCTGAGCTCCTCCCGGACTCCGGCCAGCTGCTCCTTCAGCTGTCCCCGCTCCTCCTCGAAGTCGCAGACGAGTTGCTCCAGATGGCGGCCGCGCACTCTCTCCGCCTGCAGCTCGGCCCTCAGGCGCTCCAGCAGGGTGTCGGCCGGAGGGCTCTGCGTGTGCGTTTCTGTGGTGCTCGTGTGGTTTCGCGGAGAGGCCAGCTCCTGGTCCCGAAGCAAGCGCGCCTGCTGCAGCTGGGACTGTGTGGAGCTCAGCTCCTCCTGCAGGTCTGTAACCTCCGTTTCCTTCTGTGCGAGAAGGCACTTGTGCTCTATGGTGAGCTGCAACAAGTAAAAATAAATAAATAAATAAATAAATATAATGTAAAAATAAAAAAATAAAAAAATAATAAAGGGATGCACTCTTTTAAAAACAATTAAGTCATAGCATCCAGGTTCGTCAATTTCCGGATGGGTCACCAACTCAAATCCTAGAGGGCCGCTGTGTCTGCTGGAGTTTTTTTGGCATTCCTTTACTTAAGTGCTCAATTCAAATCATTGGTTGGCTAGACTGTAAACCTTGTTTCCAAGGCCTAAACTTACTGTCGATTGAATGGAAACAAAACACCCAAAAAAAAAAAAAAAAGTTATAATAAAATAAAAATAAAACAGCAGGGACTGCGACCCTCCAGGACTGGCGCTTGAGGCCCCTGCATTACATCCTTGAGGAAATGAAAGACATCTTCATTGCTCCCCGTCAAAGCTCAAATGGAACCTTCTCAAGGTTTCCTCACAAATAGGCAGGAGCGCCTCCTACCTGCCGGCTCTCCTGCAGCTCCTCCTGCAAGAGGCCCAGCCGGGTGCTCTGGTCCTGGAGGCTGTGCTGGAACAGGGAGATCTGCTGCTGAGCCTGGGACAGCTCCACACTGCTTTGGCTCCGGCCCCGCAGGAATTCGCTTGCCTGGAAGAGCCATGTAAATTTGACATTTCCTTGACATTTGCCGAACTCTGGCTGCTTATTTGATATTCCACAGCACCCGTTTTTCATCTGTATAACTTCATGCAACATGACAGTGGGTGTGCGGGATATCTGTATAAGGGCAAAGATGCTGTTTTTCATCTGTACAACTTCATGCAACATGACAGTGGGTGTGCAGTATCATGACAGGTGTACAAAGACTGTATACTGGTGGTTTGTACCAGGTAAAAGTATGTATAGTGAAACCTGGTGTGCTGTATAATTAGGTATACCTGCTGGAGCTGCTGTTGCAGGGCCTGGATTTGGTTGGTCAGCTCCATAACCTCCAGCTGAACCTGGTCCCGGCTCCTCAGCGCCTCCTGGAGGTTGGTGGAGAGCTGAGATATTATCTCATTGCGCTCCTGAAGTGCCATTTGCAGCTGTAGAGAGGAGAGTCCAGTTAAGTTGGTGCAAAGTATGCTATTCCAAGAATAAATATGAATCCTGTCAGTTGATAGCAACTCTAAGCAACAGGAGCATGTCAGTTCATTGCAAGCCCTTTCCCCAAAGATACACCACAGATCCATAACCCAAAAAATAATAACAGAACGCAAGTTTGTGCTAATTTATATTACTCCACCAGTGAAAGCATACCCAACGTTCTCTGGGTATCAGAGCGCTGAGGTTACAGTCGCGGTCATTAGTGATAACCACTGCAAGTAGTTTGGCTGGGAGTGCAGGTTATGGTCAAACCTGTCGACCGAGTGGTGGTTACTGAGAGGACACGTACCTGCTGCTGATCTTTCCCACCCCTCCGGCCTTCCACTGCCTCACAGACACTCACAGCTGCCTCATCTGCCAGACTGTTCTCCCGCTCAGGCTCCATCTGCAGCGGGTCCACAGCAGGCCTCAGCACCTCCTAAAGGACACATACGCATTATGAAGGGCGGGCACGAAACCATGAACCCGGTTTTAAAGTCTAATCATCATCTTATTTTAAGGAACCGTGGAAAATGCTATGCCAACTAATCAGAGTCGCCTGTAGCACTATTTAGCTTCTGTAGTGCTCCGGGGGTGGATTATTGTACTGGCAAAACAAATTGGATTTAACGCTAAAAAAAAAGCAATTTAAAAATAAATAAGAATCACATCTGGTGGTTAAGAAATGACATCAAATTAATTTTATTTTGATCAGATCAGATCCAAGGTAACCCAGAAGCATTGCGCAGTAATATAGTAACGCTATAATCTAGTAATCTAGTAGCGCTGGGGTCTAGCCGCTTACCAATTCATTACAGTTCACGTGTTATTAAAATATCAGGACAAATGAATACATCACACAGAAATCAGATTTACAGCCTCATCCATTTTCCTTGCACTAAAACTAAAATAAATAAAGGAGAATCTGCCTTTACATCACAAAAACAATATCACAAGAGCAGGTGAATGCCTTTCCCAAAATTATTATTCGCAAACCAACTGATAGAAAAATGAAGAGAATGGCATAATCCGTCTATCCATCTACACCCTGCAAATCATCAAATCCTTAAAAAAAATTTTAAAGCATAAAAAGTGACTCACCTCATCAAGCGTCCCATTGCTTCTTATAGGCACACTGTCCGCAGGGCAAGCCTTGGCCACTAGTGGGTGCTCTTGCGTCGAAAGGTCATCCGAGTGGACAGCCGGGCTCTTCCTCTTCGGCGTCTTTTTCTGCGGATTCGTGCCGTCGCCTTTCGCCTTACGCTGTCTAAAGTGAGCAAGCTGCGGAGGAGGTTGAAGGAGAGGTAGAGCGAGAGGTAGGTGAGGAAGAGGTAGCAGGACCAAAGCAGAAGCATGCTGCTGCCAGCACTGAGGGGTCGAGGGTCAACGCCTGATTACGTCCCGTACAGAGAAAACGCCTTTGCATTCCCACTCCATTACCCCTGATGTAAACACATACGGCTCAAAAGCCATCACCGCACCGGAGGAAAGAGAAGCCAAGAAGGTAACTGGCCCAGGTATTAAGAGGTAGAAATCATCACCACAGCAAGGTACACTTGTGCTAATGGTATCTGATAGTTCACCACGCTCAGCGCTTGGGTATTAAGGGTTGGAAAAAAATCTCAAAAGGCTATACTCCTTCATACACCTTTTGAGCTTTCCTGACCTTAAAAAATCCATTCCACCAAATATCAGTCCAGGTCCACAGCCTTGATGTCACTTTTGTAGTGTTGTAGTTCTATCCCAAAAATGTCCCATCAACCCCAGCGGAACCGAAGTCCACACAGCAGGAGAACCTGCTCCTGAACTGAGAGGTGCGGGTCCAGAGACACACTGCTACTCCAGAGCTCAGCAGCAGTATTAGAGCGAAGGATATTGATTTAATTCTAGAGCCCATCCCTCTGCATGGATTCTTAAGCAGCTTACACCGGATTAGCGTTTAAACAGAGGCCCTCGCGCGCACCGCTAATGATCTCCGACAGGCACAGAACAATGCAACATCTCCCGACGGCCCACATCTGCGCTGAGGACGGCACAGCTGCTGAAGCCCCCCCCCCCCCACTATAGGGCAAGAACAGCTCCGTAGCGAAACGAGCATCACTTGAAATCCTCTTGCGGAAAGCCGAGTCTGAAACCTGCCGAGGACCCCAAGGAGAAAGGAGAAAGTCAGAACTGTCACTGCCCCCGCTTCAAGAACAGAACCCCTCGACTGTACGGGATGCACCCCAGTTCTGCGCCCGCGTGAGAACTGGAGGAAATAAGCACGTAGGTGGGTCTCTAACATTAAGCGGAGATTCCCCTCTTCGGCAATATTCATCAAGCCAGTTATTTTCCCTACTGTCACATCAGATGAAGTGGAAATAAAGTAAGCCTCCGGCACGAACGCAGAAATAACTAATGCGTACGCAATATGTCAGAATGACCAAAACAGTCACTTGCAATGGGCTAGAATGTAACTGCCTGCTGCTGTGCACTTTGTGGCCTACTTGGAGACGGTACGGTTAAACCAGACTCATATGCAGCTGTATCATTAGAGCCCATAAAATCAACTCAATAGATTATAGTTAAATGACACATAAAAACCAAATAATATGCCATTTGCTATACAATGCTATGCAATCTATTATACACAGATTTCATATAAGCTTTTTTAAATATCCTGAAATTCATATTTCTATTTATTTTTTATGGGTGTTCGTATAAAAGAACACATTTGAGATTTCCAAATTTTCATTTTCCAAAAGATTTCATTTTACAGAGACATTTTTGCATTTAATTTAAAAAAAGGTACATATTACCGTAAGCAATTGACTACTTTTTACACAAAAACTGTCTGAGATCAGAAGCAAGGAGCCAACCAAAGTCTGCAGAAGAACTCTGGCAAGTTCCCCAACATGCTTGGAATAACCTCCCTGCTGATTGTCTTATAGAACTGCAGGACAGCATCTCAGAGTGATGCAGTTTTAATGCCGAAGGGTGGTCACAAAAAAATATTGATTTGATTCAGTTTTTAACCATTCTGCCAAATTACTGAAATGTAATGTAAAATGTATAGTACATTTATTTAATTTTCATTTAATTATTTTTGAAAGAATCTTATCTGCACGGAATGTAATGCAGGTGCCTAAGAATTTGTCCAGTACTGTATATCTGTCCATCTATGCTACAGGTTGATGACAAACATGTCATCAAATGCAGAACTTGTTTGTAGCACAATGGAATTAAGGTTGGTTGCAATGAATTGGCAACTAAAGGTTTCCCAACAAAGTTTTCCGAAGAGCAGAAGCGCCACCTATTGGCCGTGACTAGTCTACAACAGCAATTAACAACAAGAGGCCAAATTACACAACTGTCTACTGTACATCACTCGGACTTTAGCAATGCGGTTAAACACACAGATTCATTATTAAACTAACTCTTGATACGTTTCCATAGAATAGAACGCCTCTTGATACACCATATACCAAAATCATTGCTCAGTGTATTTGCAGCCATAGATTTCACAATAGGTGTTAATCCAAAAATAATATAAGATAAGTCAATGCGGCGTCCGGTGCTCCCATTTCATTTATAAATAAAGCAATGCTCGTCCTACACTACACACCTCACAGTTACGCTGAAATTGCCCTAACCCCCGGCGCCTGGCAGAATTGTGACGCTTGCAGTTTTGAGAATGACAGCAGTGCTGGCCTGAGATGGTGTGGGCCTTGGGGGATGGGCTTCTGCAGGTGTGTCAAGCGCAGTTCAACATTGACAGACTAACGTTACTTGATGTGACGCCGAGTTGAGGTATGAAATTCTAATATTGTGGATTTAGAGTTCGAATAACTATTGTATAAATTGAAGATATTAATGGTGTGTGTTTGTTAGTTAGCACTTTAACTGAAGCATGATGTCAGTTGTGCATGTTCGTATGATGTCCGTTTGATTTCTTCTTCTTTTTTTTTTTTTTTAAAGGGGGCAGTGGGTGTCTGGCCTAGGACACCAAAGGGGTGGGAAACGGTCCTGGGTACAGCCTTCGTATACACACGTTATACTCTTTGAAGAGGATACGCTTTCCATCTGTACTTCAGGTTTTCTTTATTGTAACTATATGGATAGTGTCAAAGGAAGCTCTGAACAAAACGACATTCTGTATAAAGCGAAATGAAACGCTGCGCTATCCGAGATATTTCCCTAGAAGATCTCAAAGTCGTCAGCACTTCAACGGAGCTCGCTATATTTAACCCACCAGCTGTGAGGAGGACCGGTCCCTCCCGGAGACAGGCTTGTATCAAATTCCAACAGCCTTACCAGCTGCTTTGCAAACAACGTACTGGGCTCACGCGTCGTGCTGAAAAGCTACTCATTTATCACCTACGATCACAGACCGATCGTTATCAGAAACATTTCACTAACGTTACTAGTCTACCAAACGTTAACCCGCTGTGCTGAATCACTCAGCGTTAAGATAATAAAATGTCTCCATGTAGCTAGCTAGTTAGCTAAACCCATTCTAAAGAAGTGTGTCGCAATTTGCGTTTATGAACGGTTCGAGCCAGGTCATCACATTGGCAGCTTATTAAACCTAATCAAACTATTCACAATATTTTATTCTGGTTACTTTTTCTGCTGAAATGCCTGCATGCTCTTAGTCTTACGATTGATCACGTTCGGGAAAATATTTTGATTTGACTTCCAGACATCTCGACTTTGTGGAGATATAACGGTTCGAATAAATTAGCAAATTTAGTCAGACCATTAGCTAACGTTAGCTAAATAACTTGGGAGATATGCTCAAAATAGCAGAAACGTTTGTGGAACTAACGTTAGCTAACTTAACTCATCAATAACCTTTTTGTTTTGCAAACAAAGCAGCATGCATGCAACGTTATAAATTATTCAGAATATACAACGTTATCTTGGCTAACGTTACGCTAACTAATTGAAGACCGTTTTTGTAATTTAGCTAATAACCGCTAGCTGTGCAGTTAGTTAGGCAGCAACTGCAGTTTCATAAGTTTCCGGTATGATCTATCGATGAAACAGGGGCGTTCTGAAACTTAGCAACCCAAATTAGTTACCGAGTTTCAAATGTGTTGCTTTAGCTACTTAGAGCCAACTTTTAGCTACACTATAGCGGTTAGTTAGCCGTAGCTAACTACGCCAAAAAAGTAACGGCTTAACTTTTACCTAACTTGCTTGTTAAAAGACAAATAGCTAGCCAAGATAGTCAACAACTATTAAAGTCTGTTACTCAGCGTTAGTCGTGATTAGCTGATTTGCTCAAAACTAAGTTCAACAAGCCAGCCAGTTCACTGATGAGGAACTACTAGCTAGCCATCTAATCAACTACCGAATGCATTCCCAATCATATCAGCTCGCTAGCCAGGATGCAAACAGGGTGCATAGCTAAAACAGGTGTAAAATAGGGTGTATTTATCCTATGATAGCAATCTTTGGTTAACTTTATATGGCTAAGTAACGTCCATTTAGGTTGCAACGTTAGCAAGCCATTTTTAAACTGTAACGTAACTATGCACAACCGTTAGATTATGCTAGTTTGCTAACCAGATTATCGCCAACAATTGTAACATGCCATTGTATTTTACTGACATTCTAAAATCGGACAATGAAATTGTTTTAAGGTCATCTTTGTTTTGCATTCATTTAGCAACTATTAATTAAACTAACATTAGACAACTTAGCTAGCAAGCTAACAATAATAGCATTGTCTAGTTTGCCATAAAGATGGCTAGCTAACGCTAGCTAACTAGCGCCTTAATGCATGGGTACAGACCTTGGCTCTTCCGGCCTCCAGTTTCTTTCGCCTTTCTTCTTGGTCCATCTGTTATAATTTAAATAAAACTATATATATTTAACTATACTATCGTGAACAGAATATATCCCTGAATGCTTCTCTCGCTGTTCACAACAAAGTCCTCCGAATAACTGTCAGTAACAATTTCAACATGGCCGCCAAGCACCGTCAACTCCGCCCTTATCGAATACCCCTATTTAACAAAGCCAATCAAAGCGCTCAAAGAACATTTACTGACCAATCAAATAAACTGCTACAAACGGTGTTCTTGATGCCTTCAGAAACTCATTCCACTGCACTCTTGAATCTGTGATGGACACTCGTTTGGCATATTTTATGGCCTATCCGCAGTGAAACGGAAAATAAGCACATTGACCTGACTTATCATAGTTCGTTTACGCAACTGATTGGTTTTCATAATTTGTATACGTTAATTTCGTGCCGCATAAGACCGCCTCTCCTCAAATCAGCCAATAGTCAGACGTAAACTTTGTGCCCGGGTAATTTAAGCGGGCCAGTTGAAAACCCGTTCAAGCCAGGTGCTTAATGTCTGTTATCAACTGTGTTGTGGGACAAAAAATATGCGGTGTTATCTCATTTTGACAATATTTTAGCGTCAAATATTATGATGCCCCTAAACCAAACACTGTATGATAATGATTGAAAGCAATCATTAAATGTATTTTTTTATAATCTCAATCCCCATATATACTGGCTAAATATTTGGCTATGACCTTGGCTTGGTTTTATTTATTGTAACTATATAGGCTACACTCAGTGAGCACTTTATTAGGTAATTATTAGACTTATTTCGACTTATTTGTCTTCTGCTGCTGTCTCCCATTCACTTCCAGGTTTGCCATGTTGTGCATTCAGTTGTATTCCCTACTGCATACCACTGTTGTAACACATGGTCATTTGAGTTAATCGCCTTCCTGTCAGCTTGAACCAGTCTGACCATTCTCCTCTGACCTGTCTCATTAACAAGATGTTTTCACCCACAAAATGGGCCCCTTTTTTTTGCACCATTTTCTGTTAATTTTAGAGACTTGTGCTTGAAAATCCAAAGTGACTTACAATTGATTAGACTAAGCAGGGGCCAACCCCCTGGAGCAATGTTGGGTTAAAGGCCTTGCTCAGCGGCCCAACAGCTGCACTGATTTTATTGTGGCTACACTGGGGCTTGAACCACCAACCTTCCAGGTCTCAGTCACGTACCTTCGGTAGGCCATAGGCTGCCTAGGCTTGCATTAACGAGCTGGCGTACAGGTTTGCCTAATAAAGTGGTCACTGAGTGTAGGGTACTGTTATTATATTTTATTAAAATAAATTCTGGAAGTGATGAGAAAAAAAGTTGTTGAAATATATCAGTCTTACAAAGGACAATTTGTAAGGCTCTGGGTCTCCACCAAACCACAAACAGTGCTGAATCTTCCCAGGAGTGGCCAGCCTGCCAAAAGTTCTAAGGACGGAGCAACAACTCATGAAGGAAGTCACAAAAGATCCCAGAAAAATATACAAAGAACTATAGACATCAAAGCCAAGATTAGTGTTCAGGACTCCACAATAAAGACGAGAAGTGACTCATGGGAGAGTAGCAAGGTGCTATCCAAGAGCAATGGATGACTCCCGAGCCTTTTGGGATAATGTTCTTGGGACAGATAGTGTCAAAAGTGGAACTTTTTGGCTGACACAGGTCCAATTATGTTGACAGTGTGGAGATTCTTTTACTGCTTTGGGACCTGGATGACTTGCCATTATTGAAAGAAACATGAATTCTGTTCTGTACCAGAAAATTCTTAAGGATAATGTTCAATCATCTGTCTGTGAGCTGAAGCATAATGAGGTTATGGAATAAGAAAATTATCCAAAACACAAAAGCAAGTCCACATCTGAATGGCTGAAAAGAAACAAAATAAAAAATTTGAAATGCTTGGCCTAGTCTTTGTCCTGAATTGAACCCCCAAGAGATTCTATGGAAACAAGAAGGTAGGTTGGAAACCACTTTTGAAAACCTACTAACAAACTAGTAGGTTTGAAAACCTACTGATTTGTCAGCTAAAATTCCTCCACAGTGTTGTCAAAGACTGACATCAATATATTATAGGGCTCATTTTGTTTCAGTTATTGCTGCTAAAGGTGGTGCAACCAGTTATTACGTTTAAGGGGAGGCGCCACAGGTAAAAGGGGTGATTTAGGCTGGATTGGTCTATTTTGAGATATTATGATATTTAGCTTCTACAGCTACTGAAGTTTCATAAAATATATGAACCAGTGATAAGAAACAACTTTAAATAGCTTGTTTAAATGTTTTTTTTATAGCAGCTGTGTTGAGTAAACCAAGCACAAAAACATTTTAACCGGCATTTTCTAAATTACATTATTTTCTGTATAGAAAAGTTTCTCCAACATATTGCTACTACATTTTACTTGTTGCTTATTAACCAAAATAGCTGGGGAATTAGAGAGCAAAAATATATTTTGTCATTTTTATTTAAAAAAATGAAGCAAAACAAATGTAAATGCTCATGTAGAATGCATTGAAATGTAGTATTTGACAGTCATTAAGTCAGTTTGGCATGTTTCCACTTGCCTAGATATGGGTTGTTTGGGTGGCCTGAACAGGGGTAGCAACCAGTTTGTAGAGTAGGGATGGGCTGAGTGAAACAGGCTTGTGTAGCAACCGGACAGGTAACTATTGTTTGACATGGAGACGAAAAGGGAAACACAAAGAACCTGACACAGAAGGCCAGAGATTCCAGAGGACCATGGTTGTATGGCCGTTGAGGCAATTAATTCATCCTACGCTCTTGCTATCCGTTTTTATAATTATGAGATGACTTTGTGGATGCATGTCTTTACTGTTTTAGGATAAATCCAACCACTTAACTGCTTGGCCTCAGGGCTCATGTTAAAAAGATCCCTTGTTTCGGACACTTCCCATGGCAGACCCTGTGCTGGATCAGATGACCAGACTGAAACTGAGGCTGCTGGAAAAGGTGAGTGTTCTATGTTATCTTCGATGTGCTAAAATACACTAAACTGTTTAAGTGAGTGGTTCTGACCCTTCATTCAAACAGCCCACCCACAATCTGGATGGGAATGGTGAGAATTGTGTGAGACACCAAATTTTGGCTTTCCAGCACAAATTTTGATCTGTACTTCATTTTCATTGGTTAGTTTGCTGGTGTATCAGTCAGTGATTAATATATATATTACTAATTTTAACCAATAACTGTTATCTGGAGCGCAATAGTTTCAGTTTGTTGGAGCTAAGCGTCAGTCCAATGGTTCTTCTTAAAAAATGAGCCATTGCTATGGTTGCACAGGGAAATGAACACTTCCCAGTTTTGCTTGTTCTCGTAGAGCTACAGTACAATACCCTGGATTGTGTGCTGTGACATGTTCAACTCTCAATGTGCGTCCTCCACAGAGACTGGAGAACGAGAGGGAGAATCTTGATGACAGAGCAGGAACAGCACTCTCCACAAGTAAAGATCTGTTAGAGCCTTGAACTTCATGCGTTAGATGTAATCTGATATGCATTACCAGATTCAATTTCAACATTGCTTCATATTACTTTACGTGCGAATGCATGAAAGAAATTCACTTTCCTTACATCTTTCATATTGAGGGCCCGTATAATTAGAGTATAAAGCTGCAGAGTATAAAGATGTAGCCGTTTGCTAAGATGCACACGCTATCCTTCGGTCTCTTGAATTGATGGAGGATGTTGCTGTCGTGATAAAGCCAAACGACATGTAATGATAAAGGCATACAAACTCAGTTGGGAATTATAAACTGGGAGAAAACAAAAACATGGGGAAAAACAAGTGTGTGTTTTTTAATCAAGATTGCTGATGAAGGTCAGCGTGATCTTTTTTATTTAGCTTTTTATTTCTATTTTATTGAATTAAAAACAAAACTAAAAATGTATACAGTTTTATAATATTTATCCCTACTTTTTGTGCCCAGGGAGTGTTGATGGTCTTGAAGACGCATTGCACAGTGCACTGAGAAGAAAACGGGACCTGCTTCAAAGACTGAGGGTATCAAGACATAATTTCTTAATGCTGAGGTTTATATTAGATATTCACATATATTACATATATATTATGTGAGTTGATATTCAACATGTGCTGTTTTTCATTGTGTTATCTTTGAGCCTGGCACACAAGCCTGTGACAAGAGACTTTTGTGGGTAGGTTTACTAAACAAGATGGTTTCCACTTTTCGAGTTAAAAATTTAAATATGGCTCCTGCCTGAATCATACCACTTGTCACCTGACAGTTCAAACAATGATCTGTTTATATACAGCCTGCTTATCACGAGCTGAACTTACAATAAGTGTACATTAATATCAAGCTTGCTTTAAGTGAGTCCTTGGTGTGATTTAAGTTTTTTCTGTGTTTGGACCACTTAGTTTCAGTCAAACTTCATTAACTTTGAATTCATTTGAAATTAATTACATTTTTATTGGGTTCATCTGATTGTTGCTGTCTGTGTTGCAATTTTAAAACAGTGTCAGATTGCTTGCTTTCTATTCATTTGCATTTGGAAGTTTTCTGGAAAACAATAGAAAGAATAGAAAAAGAGCATAGACACCTTATGCATTGTGCTCTTATGCTGCTCCTGTGTTGTTTGCAGTGAATGAGGAACAAATGTATCAGTGGGAGGCAAAGCAAAAATTTTATTATCAGGTTTCGTAATGTGCAATCATAACTAGTTTTGAAACTGCTTATGATCTAAACTCTTGCCTTTTTTTTAGGTAAACCCAGAGCACAGGGGTTCTCAAACATTTTCCTGATGTGATCTCAAATGACTGTTCACAAACTTCCACCACCCCAACCCCCCCCCCCCCCCCACACACACACATTTAGTGCCTAATACCACCCTTTAGCCATGACTATACTGGAAAAATACCAAAACCAGGTATTTTATATCCTGCCTTATTGCTTTATTATAGTTGGGTTGTTGTAATGTTAAACATATAATGGCCTAGATTCACATATTTTAAAGAGACAAAAAATGACATTAAAATTATCAGGTGACCCCATCCTGAAATCGAGCGACCCGACATGGGGTCCCGACCCACAGTTTGGAAACCCCTGCCTTAGCATGTACTGTTCACGTTCCTGCCCTGCATTAGTGTGCGAGTGCGCAAGTATCATGTCAGCCTTTCTTTCAGGACCAGCAGTTACTGGAGGACAGCGGGCGGCCGCACACTTGGGGCGGGACCCACAGGCGGAATCGACAGGACACCCGGCCTGTTCCACAGCCCATTCACATCTACCAGCCTGCCCCTCTGCCCACCACACTACCCGCACCCCTACCCCCACTGCCAGCGCCCGCACCCGCACCCCCTCGCATCATTCAGCACACGGTGAGGCTCCCCTCTCTGTCTTCACCCAGATACTGCCCCCGTCTCTCCTGTTCTCCAAGGCCATAGTTCACAATGTAGACTTTGCTGGTAGAAGCAATTTGTGTATCTGTGGGCGACGTGTCCCCACCTAACCCCAAATTGCTCCCTAATGAGCCTATTGAGCTGGTTGGTGCGTTGCATAGCGACCAGCTGTCATTGGTGTGTGTGTGTGGCAAATGGGTGAATGAGAGGCATGAATTGTACTGCACTTTGTATAAAAGCGCTATATAAATGCCGTCCATTTACTATCATGTTTAGAGATTTTTTGACTCCTTAGAAAGTTTTATCAAAGAAAAAAAACAATACAGTATTTTATTTTAAAAGTCAAAACAACTAATCTTCCTGTGCTCTGCCATTTTAGATGCCGCAACAGCCAGCAACAATAATCCAACAGCTCCCTCAACAGCAGCCACTCATAGCACAGATCCCACCTCCACAGCCTTTGCAACCAGCCAAATCAGGGAGCATTAAAGAGGGTAACATGAGCTGCAAACATACATTTTTCAGTAGCATTAGCAGATGACATATGCAGCCGCTGGAAGACTTGATATTGATAAGAACAGGATTGTTTTGTGTCTGAGGACGTGTGTTGCACTCGTAAATATGTTTTGTTTTGAGTGTTGTGTTCCTGACTCATACATGACTCGTACATGGTGAAGCAGAATCGGTGAATGTGTTCTGTTTCTGGCCTAGACATGGTTGAGCTGATGCTCATGCAGAATGCTCAAATGCATCAGATCATTATGCACAATATGATGCTGAAGGCCATTCCCCCCATGGCACTTTCACCTCCAGGGGGCGCTAGTCAGCCTAACTCCACTCTCCATCCCGCTACTGCTCAAGGCCAGGTCAGTGAAGTCTCTTTTAAATCTTACTTAAAAAACCATCAATATTAGACTCATGCATTAGGTTAGGTTACCATTAGCATTTGGGTAAGATAGTTGTTATTATTCATACTAGGTTATGATAATCATTATTATTAGTAATATTTTTATGATAAATGTCGTCAACCAGGGAAATTACTCGGGAGCACCCATGACTCTGTATTCAGGCAAGCCCAGAGCGAGTTCTGTCCATCATCACCACCACTATGGTTCTGCTGGGCCACAGCTCCCTCCCATTGGCTATCAAGGGTGGCCTCCCATGATGTCAACAGTCTCTCCTGGGCCAGCAGGAGCCTATCATTCGACAGTGCAGCATGCACCCGGACCCATCACACTCCCACCACTAAATGTGTAAGATTCAGTGATGATTTTTAACGTGTTGGAAACTACTACAATATATGTAGGACCAATGTGGAATTTTGGCCTATTCCAGTTGCTACTGATGGGTCCAAGCAGAAAGTTTTGTGTACCAGTTATTTATAATGCTTAATCAAGCAAATTAAAGGATATACTATAATATAATATAATATAATATAATATAATATAATATAATATAATATGATATATTTTGACTATTATATACTATCAATATACCAACTCAGATGGTACAAATTTGTGAGTCACAGTGGCTAAAGCAGTGGTTCTTAACCTTATTGGAGGTACTGAACCCTGCAAGCTTCATCAGTGCATTCACCGAACCCTTCGTAATTGGAAAAATAAAATATGATTTCTTCAAAACATAGGTATATATTTTATGACCTCTGCCAAACCCCTGAGACTGTCTCAATGAACCCCTGGGGTTCGATCAAACCCAGGTTAAGACCCACTGGGCTAAGGACTGTTGTTCAAGTGAATGGTTAAACTGTTTGCTAAATGTTGCTAAGATGATTTTATTGCTACTTTTGTTTGTTTGTTCCATCAGATTAATTTACAAGGTCCAAGTTCTTATCTCTGTCATTCCTAGCACTTGGAACTGTACCTCTCTCTAGGTTCTTTCAGTGCACTTGTCCCTGGTTATGATTATGCACTTTGTTCTATGTCACTCTGGATAAGAGTATCTGCCAAATGCCTGTGTAATGTAATATAATGTAAACTATGTAATATGCCCTCCCCCCAACATACTGCTTCACCTTGTCTCCTTTTTCTGTGTATCTTTTTAAGGGTAGCTATGGACGGGTATAACCAAAGGATCCCACTGGGTCTGTAAGACAAAAGTGCTGAAGATATCCGGAGAAGAGAGAAATAACTCAACCGACAGTTATTTACACATTCCTGTATTTGCCTTTATAGAATAGAATATACAGCAATACATTCAAATAAAAATATATTGTCAAGACCATATAGCATGCAGCACAAAATATGATTTACGAACACATTGCTGAGAAATTCTGTATGTAAATAATTGCATATTATCATTGTTTGCCCCCCCCCAAAAAAAAAGTGAAGGAAGGTTTTGGTCCGACAGACCCGTCAAATTGGCCAGTCATATTCACTTACAAAATTATCACAATATTATTGCAATATTGCTATCCAATTAATTAGCTGCAAAAGATTTTTAAGTGTGAATATGACTGGTCCTTTTTGACTGTTCTGTTGGGCCAAAATCTGTTTTAACTCCTGGTTAAAGGAACAGCTGCTTTTAATTATTTGAGGATCACTTTCTGCAGGAAAGCAAACAAACAAACAGAGTAGATTTCCTGAATTGAAGCAATTGTGTCAAATAGATTCTACAATGGATAATTTAAATTACAAGATGTTTTCTAATACTCTCACTTAATATATGACAGCATCAAACAAGCTGACCATGTTTGAAATATTAATGATGATGAAAGTAATTGTGTTTTCTGGTGCCAAATGCAGTGTGTAATTCATTTGATTCATATGTTGTCAGCAAAGGTACAAGCTGAATCTTCTAAGAGGAATAATGACATCAGAAGTAGGAATGGTATTCTTAAAATAAAATACAATTAGGTAGTAGTCATTTTTTGTTTCATAGCATTGCATTAGGTCTATCTGGATGTTTCTGTATAGATATTACTGTATTAAAATGATTACCTTTTCCAATATATTATATATATTTATATATATATTTTTGTTGATGTCTTAATCTTTTGTAATATAGATATACAGTGAGCTCCAGTATTATTGGCACCCTTAATAAAAATTGAGAAAAAAGATGTTTATTATTTTAATAAACATCATGGATAATGATCAATATCATAAATGGTTAAACATACCATTGAGCACTGCATGGGCAATAATAGAAATGCATAAAACTTATGGAATGGTTGCAAACTTGCCAGGAAGAGGAAGCAAGTGCATATTATCCTCATGGACAGTAAGATGATGAGGGAGGCCATAAGTAACAATTTAAGAATTTAACTGTTTAACAGTTTAAGAATTGCAGAGATTGGTTGTGTCAACAAGTCTAAAATAAAACATAAAATAGCACCTCCATACCAACAAACTCTTTGGAAGGGTGGCATGAAGATAGTTCTTACTGCAGAGGTGTCCAATCTTATCCTAAAAGGGCCGGCGTGGGTGCAGGTATTTGTTTTAACCCAGCAGTAACACACCTGATTATACTAATGGACTAATCGTGGTCTTTAATCAAGACCTCGATGAGTAGAATCAGCTGTCTTAGTCCTGTGCTAAAACAACAACCTGCACACATACCAGCCCCTTCTGGAGAAGATTGGACACCCCTGTCTTACTGAGCACAATAAACACAACCAAGCATCTTGAGTTTACCAAACCTCATTGCAATTATGTCTGAAAAAGAGTGCTATGGTCAGATGACCATAGCATAGACGTTTTGGCCATACATACCATTGACATGTTCTGAGGCAAAATGGAATGCATACAAGGAGAAGCACATCAAAATCCATACATAAATGGTTTAGTAAGAACAACAATCATGTTTTGCAATGGCCATCTCAGTCTCCAAACATGAAGGAAAACACCAACATTTTGGGAAATATAAATTATTTTCTGACTTACCCAGACTTAGACAAGATGTTTGATTTCATTTTTGTGCATTCACTGGCTCGGTTTCCATGTTAGCATTACGTGTTAGCTTAGTATAAAGACTTGAAGCCTATAGGAGTCAGTACCCTACCTCTTTCAAAGTGAAGAAATACACCTTACAGCAACTCTGAAGCTCACTTATTTACACATGTTATTTACATGTACATTTGAAATACACATTTTCAGAGAAGTCTGGTGGTTGGAACAATAACCACTGAACACACGTATCCTCTTCTGTCTTCTGCTGGTTGAACCCAGTGATCCACACACCTTCTGAAGGTCATTTTAAAAGGTAGAACTCTGTAAACAATGTCTGTTTTTTTTGTTTTTTTGTTTTTTTTTATTTGCCCATCTGTTTAACTATTTAAACAGCAGTATGCAAGCTTTTAGTTTGCAAACAGCCAAAATTATTTGACTCTCTTTGAGCCAGTAGGAAAAAAGTGCAAGGTGCATCACAAAATTTAAAAAGCAGCAATTGCTGTAGAGCCATTATTGAAGGATTTAGGATTTTAAAGTGGCTTCATAATGGAAATATAGTTTGGTTATGAGGCCATCTGGCGGCATGGATGGTGCAGTGGGTAGCACTGCCTCCTCACAGCAAGGAGGTCCTGGGTTCGAATCCCCATCGGCCGGGGCCTCTCTGTGTGGAGTTTGCATGTTCTCCCCGTGTCTGCGTGGGTTTCCTCCGGGTACTCCGGTTTCCTCCCACAGTCCAAAGACATGCAGGTTAGGCTGATTGGAGAGTCTAAATTGCCCGTAAGGTATGAGTGTGTGAGTGAATGAATGGTGTGTGTGCCCTGCGATGGACTGGCCACCTGTCCAGGGTGTATTCCTGCCTTTCGCCCAATGTATGCTGTGATAGGCTCCAGGTCCAGCACCCCTGCGGTCCAGCACCCCTGCGACCCTGTTCAGGATAATCGAGTTAGGATAATGAATGAATGAATGAATGAATGAATGAGGCCATCTACTGGTTCAGACTTGGCTCATGACGGCCTCATTTACCACAGTGTTTTTTTTAATTATATAATGTAAATTATACATTATTCACTAGCACTACCGTAATTAAATCAGATATGTATTTGCCACTAATTAAAAACAACAAATACAATCTTGAACCAATCAACTGATACCCTTGTCAATACAGACCAAGGTTATTATTGTCAACTGAAACAAGGTGTGAATAATCATTCATAATCTGAATCTCTATTGCTCTGTTCCCAAACAATGATGATAGCCACCAGCATTTTGTGGATACATTTTCTTTTTTGTTTTTCAAATTTCTGAATAATTTACGCAGCATTTTCAGAATTTTAATTGTTGAATTGGTTGAAGGCATTGATGCTGAAATTCAGAAAACCACACCCCACATGGGGTCTTAACATGCACTATTAATTACTACTTATTAGTCACAACCCCAGAGCCGCAATTTATTTATTTTATTCATAATTTATTTTACCAGGAATTAACATTGAGATTCAATACCTGAAAATAGATAGATAGAAAATAATAAAATAATAATAATTTCTGCAGCCTTTTATTAATTTTAATTGTTATTTTTAGTTCCTGTAAATGTCAAAATCATATTTAGCAAAATTTTAGCAAAGACTAATCTGGTAACTAAAAAAGAAATACAATAGATGGGAAAATGAAAAAATAACCCATTTACGGGGTTTAGTGTCACTCATATTAAGGTTCATTTAAAAGATCAACTTGATGTGTGTAACTTGCAGGCTGAAACTAGGCTTAAGCAAACTAAATATATGTGTGCTGTCATATATTTACTCAGCAGCTGCGTTATCCAAAACTATCCAATTTGGGTTTTTTTCATTCTAGCATGTTCAGTGTGTAAGTTGTAAACTGGGAGTGTTACACTTTTCCCAGCAGTGCATATAAACAGTGCATAAAAATATATGTTTTTAAATTTGGACTGTTGACAGTTGTCCCTCATTCAGTCAGGTGAAGGTAAGGACAGCTGAAAACTAGATTTAACATGTTTATCACAAGGGAATTCAGTAACATGGTGTACACTCTTAAACATAAAATAAACATTCCTCATTTATGGTCATTTTTATTTAGACATCTTCTTCCTATTGACCATCAAAATTACTAAAACGAATATAAAACTAAATATGGTGGAAAAACTAAAACTATTACAAGCTAATTAAAACTACTAAATACATAAAACTATTATAACCTTAAGGAAATGCAACAGCTTGCTTTTTAAAATATATGCATGACATTTGAAACAACAAAGAGTTTATTACTCTGAAAAACCCTTGAATTCATGTAAAAGTTCAATATGATAATATAAAAACAAAAAAGGCAATTTTGTGTGTTTCAAACAGAGGAACAATCAAGTGTGCTTCAAAGGAAAATGTTTCATTTGTGATTATATAGGTTTTTTATAACTTTTGAGGCAAAGTATAAAGTAATGCAAATAGGTTCAGAATCCTATAGCTATGTAGTTACAGCAACTGGTTATAAGCCTACATTTTCATTGTGGCTGTGAAGTGGTTTTGGCTTGTCATGACTGGGAAAGGTCTATATGTTTTACAAAGGAAAGTTTAATGAAAAACATGGTGTCCGTGCTAGAGAACAGAAACTCTTGTAAATACAAATGTTAAAATTTATACTGCTCTGCAGGAAATGACGAAATGTGATCAGAATCCAACAGATTCTAACAAAGGACTGCAGCTGCAGCTGTGCGCCAACTTTGAAACCCAGTTTTAATGAAAAACATGGTATCAGTGCAGGGGACCAGCATTGATGCTGAAATTCAGAAAAGCAGCACCCTACATGGGGTCTCAATATGCACTATTTTAAGAGTAACCCCAGAACTGCTATTTATTTATTTTACCAGGAAGTCCCATTGAGATTCAACACCTCTTTTTCAATGGTGTTCTGAAAAAGAAAATAATTTGCAGATTAAAAACCTTGAGTTTTCACTGTTAATCAGTGATTTCACAAAAGCTTGAGTTTGGAGCTTATTGAACAAAGTAGCAAACTACACCTGGGAAAGTATCTGTGTATGTGTGAAACAATGCGCACCTGATTTTGTGTTCTGTAATTAACAGTTGAAGGTAACTAAATGGTAAATGGCTGGCATTTATCTAGCACCTTTATCGAAAGCACTGTACAATTGATGCTTCTCATTCACCCATTCACACACACAAACGGTGATTGGCTGCCATGCAAGGAAGCAACCAACCAACCCGCCCCTCAGGAGCATTTTGGGGTTGGGTGTCGTGCACAGGGACACTTAGACACAGCCCGGGCGGGGGATCGAACCAGACCAGACAACTGCTCTTACCATCTGAGCCAATGTCGCCCCTAGTTATTTAGACTGTTATGTAACTTAGATTGCACTGAGAAAGTATGGGGTGTTCTAGTAGGATAATACACAGTAAAATAAGATGCAATATAGAGAGCCTCAAAATTGCCATTTTTGGGTGATTCCCTCAATTGTTAGAGGTGAAAGACTGACTTTCTGACACACTTTGGTTCTGACACAGTGACACTTTGGTTCTGACAGACTTTGATTCTGACACAGTGCCTTGCTGATGGGATATTTCCATTTCAGACCAACTGGCGTGGCTCACCTGTTCCAGCTTTCTTAGTGTTCAATGAGTGAGAATCTGTGACCTGGCAGGGGCCAGCTGTTTGTTGGCAGACCATTCCCACCGGTCAGAAAGGATGCACACTGGTGACCATGTAAAAAGAGCCTCTCTCCCCCTCGTTGACCCAGCTGCCTTTGAATCTTGTCCTAAACTCAAGAGACCGAAAATCCTCTTTCACCCTCAGATCCTTCTTGTACATAACACAATAATGAAGATGTCCTGTTAATTACATCAGACTTAACTAATAGAATAATAACAAAATAAACATTCAGGGAACATAAGTCTTGATCTTTAAAATAAATATAATTATATAATTATGTAATTATATCCAAATACTTCTAGCCAAGCATCAGACATTGTGATTCTGTTTTACAATGAAATAACTTTGTACGTATATGCTGTATAACAAGTTTGCTATTTTTCTCTGAGGTCTTGCTTTCTATACCTCTTTTCCTTTCCTCCAGCCAAATGTTGGTTTTTATCAAAAAAAATTGCCATCTGAACCAAGATTATGGTGTCAGACTATAATGTAAGTCCAGAGTGATTGGAGCTCACTGACTGATTTTGTCTCATCAAATCTGTGTGTCACAGCAGGGGGGACAGAGGAACCAAAAGCAGACACAGGGGTGTATAAAAATGGCAGGTTTAATGGTAGGAGGATAATCAAAAAGTTCAAAAACCAGGAAGTCAGTCCAAATAAGGCAGAGGTACAGAGATCCACAAAACCAGAGAAGAGTCCAGAGAAGCAGGTAGGGGTCATAAATGAGAATCCAGGAAACAAAAATCAACAAGACAGAATGCTGCTGCTGCTGCTGCTGCTGCTGCTGCTGCTGGGGCTAGGGCTAGGGCATAAAAGGGCTTGGGACTTGAAAAAGCAGGATATGACGAACTAGCAAGGTGCAACTAAAAAAGACAGGTATAAATACACAGGGGAATGAAACAAACTAGGCGGGGCATAGGAGTGAGGGCAGTCTAACAAATGAACGTCAGGTGAGACACATGAAATAATGAGGGGGAAACAAAAACACGGACTGGATTCACAAAGACACACATGTAATACAAACGGCTCTGGACTAGGGAGTAGAGAATTGCACAGAATCAGGAGATGTAGTGATAAAGAGAGACAGGTGTGAAGACATCGCTGAAACTAAGCATGTAATCACTGATAGGGAGGCGGAGCTACAGAACAGAATTGAAACTGGAGATGCATTAGTAAGTTAGTTACGTGATTAAATTACAAATACTCAAACTAGTGAATGTTAGTTTGATTAACATATTAGTGTGTTAGTATAATTAGTACTGTACAAATACTATGTTAGTTGGGATTAGAATATTAGTGCTATCTACAAATATGAAATGGAGAGAAAGCAGAAAGTAAGAAGGAAAAACAGAAAGCGAGACAGAAGGAATCGTGGGAAACTGGAAAATTCCGAAACCACCCGAATAGTGGAGCACGCAAACAGGGGACTGACTTGGGATCAGAACATTCAGACTCAGACATCACAGGGGAAGACGAGTGCAAAGACTAATGAATGTAAACAGAACACCAGACATGAATATGAAAAATAATAAATTACAAGGATAACGATAATAAACTAACAGACAGATAACAGGAGCATAACACCGTGTGATGTTTATATTGGCATCAAGATTTTTCACATCGTTACAGATGAAAAACTTACATTTTCAATGGATAAAGCAAAAGTGACTTTCCTGTTCACACAAGACAATCCAGGTGTGCGCTGCCATGCCAATGCTGAGATATTGTAATGGGAGAGAGGAGTAAATATTTATATCAAAGTGAACTAGCAGAAGTTACTAATAACTGCTGCTGTTTCCGGTAAGAAAGAGGAGAGCAGTACCAGGAGCTGATATCACTACTGTTGTCACCTTCCTTGTCTGAAAGGGGCTCTGAATCATTCAGTCTGTTTATTTATTCATGTAGTGCAAGACCAGACCAAATGTTTGTTAGGCAGATTGCATGGCTACTGTTTTGCCATACTGAAATAACCTATAGTTGTGTACATCAATAAATTTGACAGCAAGTCTCATATGATTGTATTTACTGTACATTTTGGTCATGGTCAAACAAATGTAAATGCAAATGTATACTTTTGTAAAATCAAATATATAGGAATATGGTACCTGCATTGTGATATATCCCTGAGAAATATCCAACCATTTGAGAGTCAGTCAAATATACGATCAGTAATGTGACCAATCTAACCCATTTTGTGCAAAAACGGCTTAGACTCCACAGACAAAACTACTTTTACAAATCAAGATATTCTACGTTGCAGTCTGCTCCCCGCAACCCTACACCTCAGTGAAGTCATGTCATTGCTTGTTGACCGAGAGTGTGCCTTGGATGCTGTCATCCCAGAGCACAGTGTGAACAGTGTGACCCTGGAGATGAAAGCAGACACCATGGCATTGGTTAACCTTCAGCAGACAGACTGATGAGTCACAGAGCACCAACTGCACACTCAACATGCCGTCGCCTCGGAAAGAGGCCACCAGAGCACAGAAGAACACCCTGCAGGGGACCACAGGAAGAGCCAGTCTATGCACAGCACTGGCTACAGCAAGTCAGTATGTTTGAACTTCAGTGTTCATTGTGAATAGTGCCTCTACGGTGTCATGAAAAAGTATTTGCCCCCTTCCTGATTTTCTCTATTATTGCATGTTTGTCACACTTAATGGTTGCAGATATTTAGATACAATGGACTATTACTCAAAGGGGGCCTGAGGAAACGCAAAACACATTTTTAAAACTACTATTTAATTTATTTATTAACTATTTTATTTATTCAAAAGTAATCACACACCCAAAACAACCCTGTGAAAGGGTAATTTCCCCCTTTAACCTAATGACTGTTTGCACCGCCTTTTGCTAAAATGATTGCATCCAAACACTTCTCTGAACAAACTACAGAGGCAACACTGCAAGATACAAGCCACCAGTTAGCAGCAAAAACATGATGGCCAGCTTGCAGTTTGCTAAGAAGTATCTAAAAGAGCATGCATAGTCCAGAAAAAAGGTCTTGTGGAGAGATGAGATCAAGATTCACTTTAGTTATAAGTCTTAAAATAGTGAATATTGAGAACCCATGTGGGGTGCTGCTTTTCTGAATTTCAGCATCAATCACACGTGATTGTAAGAGCAAAGTGTGTACATTTCTGGGCTGAATGGCCTGTCATTATGCTATTCTATATCATATGTTATGTTATGTTTTGGGCATGTATGGCTGCCACAGGTACTGGATCATTGGTCTTCAGAGATAATGTAACTGCTGATAGCAGCAGTAGAATGAATTCTGAAGTGTTCTTAGGTAGGAACAAAATTTCAGAGTGGTCTCGACCTGTCATACAAATCATGTAAACAACACATTCCATTAATTTCTATGGAGAGACTTGAAGTGCAGCTTGTTGTCTCACAGAACTTGGATGAAACTTTCAAAATAGGTGTTGCAGATCAAATATGAATTAAGATTCAGCAACTGCATTGCTTATTTCTTGCCTCAAGTGTTTTCAGAAAAGTATTTTAATGGACTGTTTACCAACTGTTTTCCATATTGTTGTATTTCGCCAAAATCAATACTTCCATTGTTCTTGTTAATCCCATTGGCCATCTTTCTGATGGAAACCAATCTATAGACTCTTGTATTATAAATATTGTATTATAACAGACATTTCATTTAGGCCAGTTTTCTGAAGTTAGGAGCGTTTGTTAAATCCAACGTGGCAGGACAGCAAAGTAAGAGAAATGTACCAGCAGAAATGTCTTGCCAGCAGCATAATGAACCTAAACATACTGGTAAAGCAACAAAAAAGTGGAAAATGCTTTCTGGCCCGATGCAGTCAGATGCAGTCAGAATCCAATTGAACATGCATTTTTTATGCTGAAGAGAAAACTTAAGGCAACTAGCCCCCAAACAAACAGGAGCTGAAGATGGCTGCAGCACAGGCTTGGCAGAGCATCACCAGAGACACTCAGCACCTGGTGATGTCTATGGGTCATAGTAATTGTGTGCAAAGAATATGCTTCAAAGTACTAAACATGACACTTTTATTATTTTAATAACATTAATTAGTCCCAAGCATGATGGGGGGGGGGGGGGCAGAGCCAAAAAAAAAAAATTCTCAGAAACTTGTGGTCACTAATTACTAAGTCCATGACCTGTGGATACATCTCCAGTGTGAATAGCGTGTGAATAGCGTGAATAATGTCTGTCCACAAAGTGCTGCTTGAATGGTTGATCACATTGAGTGTCTTATTGAGAAATGTAATCACTCTGTCGATGGAATAATGGAGGCCTTAATTTCTTTTGTCTCAGTTGTGTGTTGTATTTAACTTGGATTTCCAAAGGTGTTTTCTTGGGCTATTGATTAATTTCACCCAAGATTGGTTTAGGGTTTTTGGTCAACTTAGTTCTATCCAGTTACAATTATGTTCCTGTTGGTAAAATATTATTAAATGACAATGAGACAATAAAAATAATTGTGTAAATAGCCAGGAAAGTTTGCAGTTAAATAGCCTATTCAGAATGAGTAAATAAAAGAGCCTTGCTGTTCAAGTAAATGGCAAATGGACTGCATTTATATAGCTTTTATCCAAAGCCTTGCCTTACAATTACTGCCTTGCATTCACTGGTTCACAAACACACTCACAGCGATAAGCTGCCATGGTTAGGTGTCTGGCTCAAGGACAGTTCGACACACTCAAAGCAGGAGATCAAACCGGCAACCTTCCGATTGCCAGACAACTCTTACCTCCTAAGCTAATGTTGCCCTATAGTACAGTAAAACCAGCTCCAGCTAAGTTTTAAAGCAGCAGGTAGCTGGTTGACCAATTCAGACCAGCTTCCAGCTTGACATGATTTAGCTGGTTGACCAGTTCAGACCGGCACCCAGCTTGACTTGGTTTGACCAGCTCAAGCCATGTTTGGAAACAGCTGGGAACGGGTTGACAAGCTACCAGTACTAGCTAGTTTACTAGCGCATACCCAGCTAGACCACGTTTATGACCAGTTTGACCAGCTACATGTTCAAGCCGGTCAAGCAGGCATAGCTGGATTTTACAGCAAGGTGAAATGTTGGTGTGGAAAAGAAATTTTTTTTAGGAAGGATGTTTTGTTATCATATTCAAATAGGCGAATGTTCAAGTTGAGAATCGACATTGTGCGATGATTAGAAGCGTTTAGAAGGAGATTGTTTCTCTCTGTTGGAACCATCGAGCGTTATTTATGGAACGGTTTTGATTGCAAAGAAAGCACTAGAATAATCAAATTCGTCACTTCCGTTTTATTGCGTCACCGTGGAGAGAAACGAGAAGAAAGACAGTTCGGAGGACGACGGTCTTGCCTCAATTTAGGGCGAGTTATACTAGCTAATCTTCACCAGGAAGACATGAGTGACAACGAGAAGGATTTCGAGGAGCGGGTGCGTAAACATGATCAATGACAAGAATATTTAAGTGTGTTCAGAAAAATTAGTGGTGTTACACGGATGACTAACTTGGATGAGAAGCTAGTGGCGTTTGCTAGCGGGCTAACGTTAGTTAGAGCTGTTTTCTTGTAACGTAATTGGGTAGCAAGCTAGTCGTAGCTAGCAACGCTAAGTCTAGCCGCCATTTGTATTTAGAAAATGTATGGAACATGTCCGCCAAAACACGATATCAACATCCAATGTTTTCTTGATCGGTTAAATCACGACCCTGTTATTGTTGGAAGGGTGGACCTCCTTGGATGTTAAATATTGCCCAAAATCCAAATAGCTAGCTAACGTTAGCTGCAAATAACATAGAAAAGCGCAACGCTCGTTAACGTTAGCTTGATCTCGAGCTAGCGGTCTGGCTTGTCTCTGAGGAATCAACTTGAATAGCTCTTGCTAAGTTATCTAACTACTAACGTTAGTCTTGTATATGCATAATGTACGTTACAAATTACTGTGATTGCGTTTATTTTAAAAACAGTTATTGCATTCGATAAAATCAGCCGTTAACCGAGGGAGAGTATTCGCTAACTAGTTAGCTAGCTAAAGTTAAACCACGGTTAAGAAAGCAAATTCAATGTTTTGAAAGGTGACGTTATGTCACGTAATCCGTTCCCGAATTCATTTCAAGCGTATAATAGCTGGTATTTGACTTTAAGCGAAAGTCATTCGTTGATTTCTCCCCCCTGTGCTCACATAGACTTTTATTTTTAGGGCCAACAGTTTGTCTCTTGTTCCCCCGTGTAAATTGAGTCCTCCACGTGCCCGAGGTCAGTAACCTTTTTATCGAGCCACACCAGGACCGAGTTTGGGGAACCACTGGTCTTAGTTGATAAACTGGTTGCCACCAATTATACGGACGACGGATCTAGATGGTAACAAGAAACACTCGCGGATTACGTTAGTATAGTTTGGTTATTTGAGACCTCGGACATGAGACAATGTATTGAAATTATCTTCAAATCACATTTTGTTTGAAACGGTAAGCTAGGTGCGCAGCCTATAACTTGCAATATCGAGCAGGCGCAGTAAATGTAATCAGGTTATAAATTAAATAAGAATTGTGATCGTCATGTACACATTTCAAAATAACGTTTAAGCCATATCCGTGATGAAATAGGACCATAATTTAGACCATCTTCGTGATGAAATCAGACCATAAATTTAACGGTCCCTTTTTAATTGATCAAAACGTCCTTATGAAGAGGCTTCTCTGCATCAAGTATATTTTGCATAGGGAGTATCTTTCTGTGGGTAGAAAATCGTAACGTGTATCCCAGAATTCACATAGTGACACTGCATATTTTCTTTTTAATTATAGATCAAAATGAATAATTTGTAATTGCCCATCTACACATCTTGTCAAAATCTAGTCTAGTGCTGCTGCACAGGGCTGTCTTTCCCCCTGCTGACAGATAATTTCCCCTGGGTGTTTATCTCTCCTTAATCCCTGTTTGTTTTTCACTGTCAGTTTGTCTTCCTTGCATGACTTACAAGTTGAGCAAAATAAAATAAAATCCACCTGTTTGCATTGGACCAGGTGGGTACTGTTGCACACGCTCAAAGAAAAACTTAATGTGCACATCTTGTGTTCTGTTCTCACTCTCCCTGTATTAGCACAATTATTTGTTTTAATTTCTTAATTAGCCACTTAGTTGTATAATTGGTGACTTGACTGTACTTTTCCTGGATGTTTTGGGGATAACAATTGCAATAAGTTTAAATCACTGTGGGTCCTGTGATAGAGCTGGTGGCCCTTGTTATGACTGATGTTTGATGGGTGTAGCTAGTCTTGCTTCCTTGCCGTTTGCAGGCGTTATGCATGGGGGAAGATGCTGCAAAGCACAAGGTCTGCAATGCAATGCAATAACACTGAAATCGCTTTCATTGCCTCTACTTAGTTTTAACATGTCAGATCTTTCTTTTTTCAGAGCAGGGCTTCTCATCCTTTTTTAGTTCCTGATAATGTATGCATTTGTGCAATAATAATAAAATTAAGTCATGACAATAATGAGGGTGTGCCAATCAATCGGCCTGCAATCCAAATCAAAGAAATCAAAGAATTAAGATTTTCTTGTATAAAGGCCGATGATACAAAGCAGGCGACCTAGTTCTCCGCTGTGAGGAGGGTTAAGTTGGCATGTTTTAGTTTCAAATATGTCAGGGGCTTGCAGTTTATTCCAAGTGTAGGTAGTACTGACAAAAAATGAAAAGGCATCTGAGAAATTGTGGCATGTATTGTTTTATAAGTTGACACTGCTTAGTAAATAGAGACCCAGAACATTTGAGCCTCCTACTCCGTTTTGTTTTGCCAGTAGAGCCACCATTTAAAATGCCCAGGTGTCGCAATGAAAAATGCTCCACGGCACAAAATGCATTTTTAGAGGTCAATAACTTTCAGGAAAGTCCCTGCGTTTTTTAAAGTCTGGATCTAGAGGTATGTTTGTATGCAGAAATCATTGTGTAGAAAACATGCATCTACTTTCATTTTGTAGGTATTTAGCCCTAATGCATTTTATTTCCACTGGGGACCAATTTTGGGAAGTCAAAATCTACTGCAAATCAGACATTTTGGCATCCGCTATCACAAGTTGATGTTTATTTTATTTTTTTGTATCAATGTTAGCCAGTATATACATTTAGAATGGTGGATTGACTGCCAGCTTGTCCCTTAAGGCGCACATTCCAACCATCTGTTGAGATTTCCCAGATCTGGGTATCATTCATATGTTTCTGTGCAGCCTCCTATTTTTGTTTTACCAATGTTTTGAATCGTAGAAGTGAAAAAAGATTGCATTTTAGATTGGCGCAAAACTGAGAGCAGAGCTGTATATTTTAGCCGAGTCTTCCGAGATGGGCGTGGACAGGTTTGGGTCATCTAAGCCCCACTCTCTTTAGTTACTGTTGCCATGAGGCTTTTGCTTCGGAATGGTCGTGATCAAACCCCGCCTATGCAGGGTGGACTCCCACATAGCTGGAAAATTGGCCACCCTGAGGCCTGTGCCATGGTCGTTACCTCAGTCCTGCTAACTTGAGGCCTTTTCTGTTTTGCAGTAATGTGTAATTCTCTGTATGCTAATGTTGTTCTAGAAGGTGTGCCATAGCTTCCTTCGGTGCACTGGTCTCAGGTTGCACTGGCCATAGGAAGTAAGATTAATGAAGAATCTGGTAATATATACACACAGTTTTTGTGGGTGTAATATTGGGCTACTTGAAGTGTACTTTCTTGCTTTCTACCACAAACCTGCAAATGCTCCTATATCAACTTTTGTAATGCCTGCAGGTAATGGGCCAATCCAAAACACTCAAAAAGATTTTAAAAACCTGGAAATGTTGTTGCACTTGAGGCTTGACACACACCACATTTTCTTCTGCATTCTCTGTTTGGGATTTAGTACTGCCCTTTTTTCAGGAATAACCTTAAATAACATGTTTCCCCAGTCTGTCAGTGTTTTCTTTAGGTGCTGATGTGAGGATTGGCTCTTGGTTGCCATTTTGACTGTCGTTTTTTTACACATCCCTCACCCTTTTCTTTTTTCGTTAAGGTTAAGGTTGGAAGAGGAAAAATGCGGAAGAAGTCAAAATGTCAAGTTTTTAATGGGAATGATTTGAAGTCTGAATTTGGGAATGCATGCTAATTATGAGGAGAAAGAAGTCCTCGTATGTAGAGTATTGGCAGTGTGAGAAATGGGGGAAGAGGAAAGAAGTCAGAAATTTGAAACTGAAGAAAGAAGAAAAGAAATGTGTTTGAAGTTATGAAGTTAAGATCAGAAGTAATCGGGGATAAGATCACTGCGCTAAGTAATTACCAGTCTGTTTATGTCCCAGTTCTCATTTATTTTGTAAGACTGCATGCGTTTATTTATATAATGCTGTTATAATGGGTTGTTTTATGTCTGCCATAAGCTATAAATCGAATAAACTCTTTAGTCATTTTACAGAAAGACCCAAACTTGATAGTTTTCTAGTGTACGTATTTTATCTTGGTTGGGTGAAATGGGCTGTTACAGACTGACCCCATGTTTGTCCCCCTGAATAGAGTATGAATTATGCACTTGTGTAAAGATTATGCTGTATACAATGTGGTGCAGTTCCCCTGTGCATTAAGACCCCTTCGCTAATGGTACATACGGTTAGCATAATGGGAGACGCCTGTAACTGGTCTAGAGAGACGAGCAGTATAATTTGAAGCTGTAGTGATATTGTAGTCATTCAGGGTCCAGCCCAGTCGTGCTGCTCTGGCACTGAGCCGTCTCTTTCTGGTGTGGTTGGTCTAGGAGTCCCGCTCGGCCTCCAGGAGTGTGAGTCCACGGGGCTCTGGTAAGTCAGCCAGTCGCTCCCCGGCCCAGTCTCCTGCGCCGTCCAAGGAGGGGTCCCACCACTCCCGCTCCAAGTCTCGGTCCCGCTCCAGGTCCAACTCCAGGTCAGTGACATCACTGTGTGTTGCCGTAGCAGCTGCCTCGATTGGCGCTGCTCCTTACTTTTAACCCATTATGGACTAAGACGCCCTCTAGAAAACCCATACAATGCATTTTAACAGTAATGTGTCTTGGAAAGTGGTCATATGATAAAATACAATGCTGGCGTCGCATCTGCCCATAAGGGGTTAACAAATCTTACAACAGCCTTAATTGACCGCAACCATTTCAGACCCTATAAAGCAGGTGACATGAGTTAACTAATCAACTGCTTTCATTGATGAATTAAGTGCTGAGTAACTGTGAAAGCCAGCACACCCTGTGCTCTCCAGGACCACTGCCTTACAATACTTTACCTTAACTTAAAAAAATGGATCATTTGTGACAAGCGTACAGATTAAAAGGCACAAAGAAAGGCTTTCTTATACGCTTCATCTGAAAGCAATATGTAATCTTCATTGTTCTGAGATGAACTATTATTTCAAGACTATAACATGAAGGTCTACATTTGCTTGCGGCTTGCTTGTAGTTTTAGATATTTACAGACATTTCTATATGTATTGCCATCTATAAAAGGTGCCTTGTCCTGCCCTGATTGGTTGGGCCAGCATGTTGGGCAGCACATAATTGACTAGCGTCACCTGTGGGGGTGCGAGAGAGTATCTACTCACTCATTGCTCAATGGCTGTGAAGTTTGCAGCGTGTTTACTTTGCATGCATGGGACCGATATGTCTGCGAAATGGAGAGAAGTTCTCCTTGGGGGGGGGGGGGGGGGGGGGGAGAAAGAGAGAATCTGCTCAGGATCTGGCTCCTGACTGGTTGTTGGTTGTGATGTCCCGCCTGTTCTGCACAGGATCTGGCTCCTGACTGGTTGTTGGTTGATGTCCCGCCCATTCTGCACAGGATCTGGCTCCTGACTGGTTTTTGGTTGTGATGTCCCGCCCGTTCTGCACAGGATCTGGCTCCTGACTGGTTGTTGGTTGTGATGTTCTGCAGGTCCCGCTCCCATCGCAGCTCCCGGCGGCGCTACACCCACTCGCGCTCACGCTCGCGCTCCCACCGCCGGCGCTCTCGCTCGCGCTCCTACAGCGGGGAGTACCGCCGGCGCCGCAGCCACAGCCACTCGCCCATGTCCAACCGCCGCCGACACATCGGCAACAGGGTGAGGCCGCCGCACATCTCACTGCTCCCCTTGAGTCACATCTCACTGCTCCCCTTGAGTCACATCTCACTGCTCCCCTGAAGTCTCATCTGTGTCTCACTGCTCCCCTGAAGTCTCATCTGTGTCTCACTGCTCCCCTGAAGTCTCATCTGTGTCTCACTGCTCCCCTGAAGTCTCATCTGTGTCTCAGTGTCTCACTGCTCCCCTGAAGTCTCATCTGTGTCTCAGTGTCTCACTGCTCCCCTGAAGTCTCATCTGTGTCTCACTGCTCCCCTGAAGTCTCATCTGTGTCTCAGTGTCTCACTGCTCCCCTGAAGTCTCATCTGTGTCTCACTGCTCCCCTGAAGTCTCATCTGTGTCTCAGTGTCTCACTGCTCCCCTGAAGTCTCATCTGTGTCTCTCTGCTCCCCTGAAGTCTCATATGTGTCTCAGTGTCTCACTGCTCCCCTGAAGTCTCATCTGTGTCTCACTGCTCCCCTGAAGTCTCATCTGTGTCTCAGTGTCTCACTGCTCCCCTGAAGTCTCATCTGTGTCTCAGTGTCTCACTGCTCCCCTAAAGTCTCGTCTGTGTCTCCGTATCTAATTTCTCCCCTAGTCTCGTCTGTGCTTAGTGTTAATGTGGTGAATAATGTTCAGCTATAAATTATGGCCTGTTAGTCACTGTTTACGTTTTCAAAATGGAGGTATGTACAGAACAACCTACTGGTCCGTTAAGCCTAGTCTGGAGTTATTTCACGCATTTCATATTATTTCAAGCAGTTTTCTAAGTAAAAAACCTTGAAGTGAGTTATTAATCGTTCACTTTTAATTAAAATTTACTTTGAGTTTATTCTCATGAATATATTTTTCTTTTGTGGTCCTTTATCAGGTTCAGAGAAAATACAATTTAAAATTACTTTAATCACTGACCTAAATGGTTTTCTTGTTAACCCTGTCTAAATGTGCTTTTGTGTGTGGTTTTAATGTCCCCGAATGCAGGAAATGGCTTTTAAGGTGTAAAAGCTCAATTGCCCTCCTCCATAACCTCCAAAATCAAGCCCGAGCACCCCTCTATTGAAGAATTTAGAGGAGAACCCTGAAAAGCATTTCTATGGCACTAATCAGGATCTTGGTGAAGATATATATCATTTCGGCTACTTTTCAGGTAGCAAATTTTTACTTCCGTGAAAGGAAACCAGACCTTCTGACCTGCCATTGATTAGCCTAGATACATACCAAACCACTGGTATTATGTTTTAAACTGAAGTAGGATTTAGTCACTTAATTGCTGTAGTCTTGTATCGAGCGGTGAATTATTTAAACATGTTTACCTGATCTTAATTGCATCTGTAAACTTGAAGCCCTGCAACTTGGTCATTACAGCCATCTTGACCCTGTTTTTGTTCATTTCTCCAGCTGACACAGACTTACGGTCCCCAAGCAATTCGTGTTTTTATCAGTTTGGTTTATCATTGTTGTATTGCACGGGGAATGGATGTTACATGTCTTACATTTTCTTGTGACTACTGTTAAACAGTAGACGATAGTTTTAAATAAAGATCTCTCCTTCTCTCCTTCCAAGCATGTGGCTTCAGCATCTGAGGCGTAAAACTGTAAATCAGGAAACGGCACTTTCGACAAAGTCACAAATTTGCATTAACGGACACTTTGAGGAAGTGCAGCAAGAGGCAGCTCTCATTATCTGCCACACTGACAGGTCTATCTGAATTATGCTGACGAACATCCATAACCATAAAGTAGATGGCATTCCTGTGAATTTCTCTATTTGATTTATGACGAGAAGATATGTAACCATAGAATAGGTGTTAACAAACAAGCCTTAACAGTTCTGTAATTTTGTAAGTTAAAAATGTAGTCCTAGAGTAGCTAGCTACAGGGGCGTGTTGTGCCACTAGGGGTTAATTGGTGGCCTCTGGCACATTGTGTTGGTGTTAAACCATGTCTGTCTTGTCTTCCTTTCCCCCGTGTCCAGCTCTGATATTATTATAGAACTCGGCAGTGAGCACGCACACTGGTGGTAAAAGGGCCTGTAGGCTAAACCCCCTGAATCAAATGCAACTTAAGACACCATCTGAAAACAAGTGACCTGCCCATGGAAGGTCTGACATATGGGCACAGTTTGATAATATGCTAATTCGGGGTGCGAATGTCACGCCATCACACAAAAAAAATAAAAATAAAGATCCAGTTAAATTTTTATGATTGTCCATGAATCGTAAAGCTGACCGCCAGTTTGAGAACTTTGGTTAAAGCCCTTTTCACACCATTGTCCCACCCACCCTGTAACTAGCATCTGTACATTGCCTTCACTCCCCATGCTGATGTTGCAGGGACTCTGCCTCTAGAACATGGCATCTCTCAAAATGGCCGACTTACAAAGTGCCTCACGTTTGCGTCCCTGCCGTAGGTGAATCCAGACCCGAACTGCTGCTTGGGCGTCTTCGGCCTCAGCCTGTACACCACAGAGAGGGACCTGAGGGAGGTGTTCTCCAAGTACGGCCCAATTAAGGACGTCAACATTGTGTACGACCAGCAGTCCCGCCGCTCCAGGGGCTTCTCCTTCGTCTACTTCGAGAACCGCGAGGACGCCAAAGAGGTGCGCGCCGGAAGGCATTCTGGACCACGATCACGGAGCGTTGTCTTTTACTATATATAATTATAGGTCAAATGTGCATTTCATCACGGAAGGTTGCTTTGTTTTCAGGCGAAAGAGCGTGCAAATGGGATGGAGCTGGACGGACGCAGAATCAGAGTTGACTTCTCAATTACGAAGAGACCCCACACTCCAACACCTGGGATTTACATGGGCCGGCCAACGTAGTACGTGTCTCTACTTCAGTGCAGCACAAGGCAGAGCAAGCATGGATGTTGTTCTCATTACAGAATTGCGACAGGGCAACAGATTTGTGGTTTTGATTTCGTAAAATCGACAGAAGGGATTGAAGCAAATTTGTGCGATGTTGTTGTGTTGTTGTTAGAATCATTCAGGGCCACCATGTTGCATCTAATAGCATGGTCCTACAAGTTCCTACTGCTGAAAGTATACACTGGGCTCAGCAGGATTGTGTTTCAATGATTTAATTGCTGCTTTCTTCCATGTTTTTTAATGTAGGAAAAGCCCATGCTGTTCTCCATTTGGTTAATTTTGAGAGAGATTGTTAAATCAGTGCTGTGCAAAAGTCTTGGGCCACTCTGAAAAAAATTGTGTGACCTCCCTTCAATTGCAGAACCGAAGCAATTTGGTAGACTGTTTTTTTTGGCAACTTTTTCAAGAAGTCTACATAAATTCTTACAGGCTTCTTGCTGGATGCCCCCCATATATACATAACATCTAAGATGCTAACTAACTTAACTAACTTTTGCCAAACCGTATATGAGGACCGGATGTATCATCATTAGACCTGGAGAAAGATACCCTGTTGTGACCTAGCTGATGACGTCTTGATTCACCTCGTTTCAGTGGTGGTGGTGGTGGTGGAGGAGGAGGAGGGGGAGGTGGTGGAGGAGGAGGCCCCAGTTTCAACAACCGTCGCTCCCGTGATTACTATGACAGGGGGTATGAACGAGGAGGAGGCGGAGGCTACGATCGTTATGATGAGAGGGACTACTGCAGATCTTACAGGTCGGTTCATGCAGCGTGGCTGTGGATATTACCTACTTCCCATTTTAATGACCAGCAAAATAACATAATATTCTGCCTTTTAAAAGTCACCTATTGCTACGGTCTTCAAGATGGTTTCAGTAGTTTTCTGTACAAATACCATGACTATAAATATTAACTCCCTAGGTAAGCATTTGGTTTTACATGGGGGGGGGGGGGGATGTGACAAATCGTCAGTTTTTGTAAACTGGTTACCATCCCATTTTGAACAGGGTTAACCGTGTAACTGATACTGCTTATGATTGCTAGTCATCTCATTCATGCAAGAAAAAAATAAATAAACGCTGACGATAGAGCAGTTTTACAGCCGTTTAGGCTAAGTCCAGAGTGTCATTTTAAAATTGTCATTCTTCGTGTTCTCAGTGAATCTCTGAACCTTAAGAAACGCTATACAATACGCCGTAAGTGAACCAACTGCTACAGATTTAAAACACACAGAAATGATTTGATAACTAATACTGCAGCATTCAGTTCCCTGTGGTGTTTGCATTCTCAGTCCCCTGAAATAGCCAGACTGCTTGTTAGGACTAGCCTGATGGTTTTGTGTGTTTTGTCTCTGGTGCTGAAAGTGCATGCATTTCATAAAACCGCTTACCATTAAAGCTTCAGAAAAATATGATCTGTTATCAGTTATTAGATTTTGGTAAACGTGTGCAAATCCGTTTTGTTTAACCGTTCACACCCTTGCTTCAGATCCCTTTACATAGGTTTTATTTTTCACATAGGACCATCCAAGGCACATTTTAGTTTTGTTAGGGACTTTCTTTGAAAGTGAAATAAAGTGGGGGGGCTGTGCACAGTTGCCATTACGTACACATTCACATGAAATACTGTGTCGTGAAGCAAATCTTGCAGATTTTTCTGTATTTTATATTTGTTGCACCGAATGGTTTCTGATCTTCAGTCAAAATGTAACATTAGACTAAGGGAAACTATGAAAGCATAAAATGTATTTAATGAAAAAGATAACACTTCTCCCAATTGAGGTTTTGAAATTTGGTTTAGCTAGCTGATGTTACATTGGTAACACTGGCTAGCTAGAGAGCTAATGTTCTCTATAGCAAGTTAACAAGGCCATTAGCTATTGCTTTTACAAAGCACCCATTCTCTCTCTCTCTCTCTCACACTCACACTCACACTCACACACACACCAACGGAGGCTGCCACACAAGGCAAAAACCAGCTCGTCAGGAGCAATTGGAGTTTCGGTGTCTTGACACACCCAGGGTGGGTGATCGAACCGACAACCACTTAGGTCCTCAGCTAATGTCTTCCCTATAGCAGCAACTTCATTCTTTAATTACTCAGTCTTGCAACCTTAGTGAATGTCCATAAATATATTTCACTGGCATTGCATTCAAATTATTGTTTCACCAGTTAAGTCAAGTCAATGTGGGCCATTTTTACATTTTTATGCAGCGCATATTGTCCATATACACAAAACATAATTACTTGCTGGAATCATAAAAAAAAATATCCTACACCTTAGAAGGTGGGAGACGATTTATAAAGATCCTTACGCCTATTTGTGTCCTGTGACAAGATCAGGTTATTTTTACTATGTCGAAGTGCTGCAAATATGGTGTTTTTTTCCCCCTCTCTTCAATCCAAGTAAGGAGAAAATATACATATGGAGTAGATACAGCAATATTGCGCTATTCCTAACATTATAATCTGTGTAATTTGATCATTTTGGCCTAAATAAGTGCAATGACCATCAATAACCCTGGGTGATTTCCGCTTTTGCTCAACTTTTAAAGCTACAGTTCAATTAGATTATGGTTTACAAAGGTCAAAATTGACACTGTAGCTACAGTCCGTTTTGGGCGTCATTGTAGCATGTAGTGTAAAAACATGGATCTCATCAACAGTGACCGAGAGGGCATAATCCAGCTATCTTATTAGTAGTGGATAAAACGACATGCTGCAATCACATTAGCTAGTTAACTTGTGTGGGAGCATCCATTCGTTCATTACAACTAGGGTAAGTAAATCAAGAATATGGGGTAGTTCTTCCTTTAGACTGATGTAATTGATTGAAAAGTGGTCATCCAACCTGAGTAGAGCATAGTCCTTTAATAGGTCTGGACTCCTAGCCCACTTACTTGAGGTAGCTATATTGATGTAAGCCAGGCTATGGGAAAGTCTACACAAGCTTATTTTATCCGTCTACAGCTTGAGTGTAAAATGGCACATTATAAATAAGACCTTTTCAAACATTTTGAGGAAAAGAAAGTCTGTTTAGATTGAGGAAGAGTAACAATTCAGTACAACAATTTGAGACCCTGTGAATGGTTAAGGAAACCTATGAAGATTTTCTTGATTTTGTTGAATGTTGTGTATGTGTGTAACATCAATTGTACAGTGCTTTGGATAAAGGAGCTATATAAATGCAGACATTTATCAAGTACAACACTTCAGTTTACTAGCGGCACCCACGGCCTAGACAGTTGTAAGTAATGAGGATTGATTAGGTGTGCAACAATAATTGCTCCTGATGTGACTGTGGCAACAAGTATAGTGAAGCAAAGCTGTCATTGGCTTTGTGTGCTTTTATTGTCATAATTTGCTGAAGTGTGGTATGTTCCCTGTAAGATTATCAATTTGGTAACTGGGTTGGACCATTTTAATTGTCAGTGAAGTGTGGTTTGTACCAATTAATTTGTTCTCCTATAAATGTGTACAGAGGTAGCATTGCTGCATATTGTAGTCGCAAACGGCGTTGTTCAAGGACATTACAAATACCTTACTCTTTGTGTTAATTGTGCAGTATGTTAAATTCTCTTGCATTTAAACTTAATTTTGTCTCTAGTTTTGCTTCGTACTCAAAACTGCGATCCTTTATGTCAAGTCAGTCATAACACAATAGTTACTTAAATTTAATGGAAAAAACATTGCATGATGTTCAGGTGTAGGTCTGGCAGAGTGTGGATTGAGCTGTCTGCTTTGTGGTTTCAGACGCAGATCTCCGTCTCCTTACTACAGTCGGGGGGCCTACAGATCCCGATCACGTTCGCGCTCCTACTCCCCAAGTAAGTACTATTACCATGGAGCACTGAAGCCATAGACTAAGTCTTTTATGCAAGTATCATATATGGTGGGCTATATTGACGTAAACTTTATTTTACAATATTTGTGTGCTTTGGTTGATTCCATTGAATCATGAATGAAGTCTTCATATATATAACAATATATTTCCTTAATAAACAGGTTTCCTACTTATTGGCACCCTCTGTTTAATACTTTGTGCAAACACCCCTGATTGCAATCAGTCCCGAAATACACAAGTGCAAAAACACATAACGGGAAATACATTTTATTTTAAAAATGTAAGGCTTTGGTTGATTCCAGTGAATCGTTAATAAAAACGCAGTTCTTTGCACATGCGCATATTCATAAAGGGTGCCAATCATTCTGGACCTGACTGTACATACCCCATTCCTGTGTGGAAGGAAAATCACGTTTTATACAGCTCCAGCTGTACACAAGTTTTGATATTTAATAGCTCTGTTGTTGTTTATGCTCTTTCCACAGGACATTACTGAAGGGGTTGACATTTGGACACATCTATGGACGAGTTAGAGGACGTTACTTTCGTTCTGGTCTTTTTTTTTGTGTTAGTACATTGTACATGATTTGTGCATTTCTTATTCATTTTTAATTGGCTTATGTACACAGATACCTGTATCTGATACCTGTTTGGTCTGTGACAGTTATACTATCACAGTGGCTCGAGCATAGCTCCCCATGCAGCTCCCCAGTTTCTTTGTGTAGTTGATGGTTTTGAGTTTGTTGTATTAAATTAAATTGACTTTTCACAGCTATTTGTCCTTGATTCCATGTTGCCCACCTTTTTCGAAATATTTTCTGTTTTATGTTTGTTTTATGTTTTCTTAAACTGATTCCGCCCTTTCCCACATCTTGAGTGAATGTTTCTTGTAACACTGCATTATTCGTTAACTGTCACTTCCAATGCTCTGTTGGCTACTTTGTCATTGTCCTCAATCATATGATCCATATTGCATCATAAGGTTGTGTACCCTTCCTGCAATGTGTAACTTCCCGCACAGTTATACCAAGAGCAGTGTAATTATGATCTCCGTACCTATGTAGTTCACAGCATTACATACCAGGATAACGATGAACCATGTGGATGGTAAACAAAGCTTGTTAATGCATGTCAATTAAAACAGAGTCTACCATCTTGAAAATTGTGCCCGTGTATCCCTCTATACTTATTTGGTATTAAACCATATAATTACTTTTGGTTCATGTGAATCTTTGTTGACTTTCATCAAATGTCATCTATCTAGCGTGAAGATGTATTTGCGTAAAAACTATTCTTAGAATTCACCAACTTAATTGAGCAGCTCTGTAGGTTTGTCTTGTTTATCTTTGTAACTGTGCTGCTGATGATGCAAAGTCAAGTTCCCTAATTAATAAAGTTTGACTTCAATCTGAATGTCTGCATTAATGGGAATTTTGTGGTTTTACAAAGCAACAAGCTTATGGAAAAAGTGGTGGTCCCTGAAAATCATGACCCAAGTAGGCTTTGCAACCTTGGTTATGGACCTTTTTTAAGACTAAATATACAATTTAAGATTTAAAATTACATGCCAAATTATTGAATGAATTACATAAATTAGAATTTAATGAAGCACATGAATAGTCAACTCGGCATTGTTGGCTTTAATGGGTCATTCATACATACAATGTAAAGATTATGAATTAAATTATGTTGTTCAGCTGTTCCCAGATCTCTCTAGCATCTTAACCAGCGTAACCATATGACCATTATAATTTAATGAGACTTCTCTAATAATAATAATATGGTCCACAGATGCTGCATACCAAATTGCACTAGCGGGTGTACTTTTTGTGTTTTTCACAAAATTCAAAAATCACAAGTAGGCAGGCAGTTTTTGTGTGCCGATTTGGACATGGCCTAGGTCAAACAGGGGAAAGGATATTAGCTTTCAGTGTTTTTACTTTAAATCACCTATTGTAGCACCGCCGTGTGCAAGGCATCTAATTTCTTATGATTAGCTCCATGAATAGCTAGCGATGTTCATGTAAATACCGCGTAAATAATTTGGAGAAATCTATTTACCCAATGCGACCAGAACAGGGGGTATGTGTAAGTGACTATGAGGCCAGCTAACCATACACAATTTTGTCATCACGCCAGCGAAAGCCGTGGCCGGAGGCATTATGTTTCCGGGTTGTCCGTCCGTCCCCTTCTTGTGAACGCGATATCTCAGGAACACCTGGAGGGAATTTTTGCAAATTTGGTACAATCATCCACTTGGACTGAAGGATGAACATTTTAGACTTTTGTGGTCAAAGGTTAAAGGTCAAGGTCACTGAACTCACATCCATCCCATTCTCATGAATGCAAAATCTCAGGAATGCCGGAGGGAATTTCATTACATCTTGCACAAATGTCCACTTGACTCACAGATGAACTGATTTGAATTTGGTGGTCAAAGGTCAAGGTCGCTGTGACCTCACAAAATAAGTTTGGCCATAACTTGAATTCATACACTAATTATGACAAAATGTCTAATAGGATCAAATTAAGTGATGACATTTTATATCCGAAAGGTCAACTTAACTCCGACATAATCTTTTGCTTACCACTGTAGCTGAGAAAATGATCTTCGGTTATTTTGTTTGTTGATTGGTGATGTAATCATTAGTTGATATTTTATTGTTAGTATCAAACACTTTTTGTCTGAATATTCTTCAATTGTTTGACAGAAAAATATTAACAAAATTAACAAAATATTCAGGTTGTAATGAGAACAAATATTTTACTCAACATTTAATGTTATTTACATTATAGGTAACACAAATGATGAAGAACGGGCACATAAATTCTTTAATGAAATGTATAAAAATAATAAAAAATACAGTAAACTCTAACTGCAACTTGACTGGTTGGTGGAGGCATACAACCGCGAGGCGGTTATTTTGCTCTATTTGAGGTACAGAAATCAAGTTTCTAATTGTCATTCAAAATTAGTACTCTGAGACAGCATGGGTTATCTCTTAACAATATTGGATAAAGCTATTACAATTGCTGTACAATTGATTGTTCTCATTCGCCCATTCTCACACCAATGGCGATTGGCTGCCATGCAAGGTACCAACCAGCTCGTGAGGAGCATTTGGGGATTAGGTGTTTTGCTCAGGGACACTTTGACACACCCAGGGCAGGATCGAACCGGCAACCTTCCCACTGCCAGACGACTGCTCTTACTGCCTGAGCCAATGCTGCCCCTATAAGTGCTATTACGACATGAAAAAAAGGGAAAGGGGGGGACCTATGGAACAGCACCATCATGAAATAATAGCAGTATTGAAATAAAACCTATTGTATAAAATAAAGATTAAATGAAATGTAACAATGTTGTGAAAATGAATATGAAACAATATTATATAATAATGAGTTGAGTACTATTTAGTTACTTGATAATTCCACAATACATTGGCTCATATACAGTGAGCTCAATAATGTTTGGGACAAATACATTTTTTTGTTCAAGATAAACCTTTCCGCAGGTCCGTTGTAGTGATATGTGGGAAGCTGCAAGCACACATATCTTCTTGTAGTCTTCCCTGCTTTGTAAGATTCAACTATCCCCGCAGTCAGCTGCTTTGTGAAGCCCATTGTTGTTGAAAGAAAGAAAACTTGATGAGTGGTTAGAACTGTACACCATTGGAAACGTAATGTCATTAGCTACAATTTCAGTCGTCACTTCAATACCCTGCACGCAGTCGGTTTTTTGCTGGACAGAAGCTATACTGTAGTTGATTGCGCACAGATGGGAAGAAAGCCTATACTTAGGAAAGGAATTGCATAATTTTTATTGGTCATTTATTGGAAATTCTAAGTAAATAATGGACATTGACATTTCTCAAAGTTTGCACGTTTTCAGAATTAGAAACTATTATGCATTTGGTTCGCTGGATCCTTGCCGTGAAAAGGACTCAGACATTACCACATTTCTTGTAGTATGTGGACAGAAGTGCAGAGAATGCAGGTTCCCTGCATGCTTGCTTTGCCACCCACATGTTATAAAATAAGGAACTGTTGTCGCTAAAGCAATGACATCTTAACATAGGTTACAAAAATGTGAGTTTTTACACTAGCAAACAGTATATCTTGTTACCATAGTGATTGGAAATTACACTGTGAAAAAAGGAATGAATGTGAAAAACCCAGAAATTCTTAGTAAACAACGGACATTCTATCAACGTTTCTCGGAGTTCGCATGTTTTTAAAAATTCAAACTGTTAAAATCAGCAAATAGTAATTGTGCATTAATGTTTGCAGAAATGTATCACGTATAAGTTTGTACCCAATTTTTCACTTCAGAGTGCCCAAGCTTTTGCATACCAATGTACAAACCAACCTACATGTATAGCCATGACAAAATATTTTATTCTACATATATCATTTAGTCTCAAATATCACACTTAAAAATACAGCTATCAAAATATACCTCATAAATGCTTTAACTGCTCTAACTCTTTGTGACAAGGTAGTAACCACACAAGCAACTCGAAAACTCAGCTGGTTGTGTCTTTCATAGCATTACCTGTCTTGTGGATGTAACTGACTCAAGAGAACACAGAAGGCATTCTTGTGCATTGAGACTGGAACAAGTATGCTGACTGAGTATCATATAGCCAATTATTCAATATGCTACTGGGCTGCTGCTACTATTGGTATTGCCAGAATTATTTACTAATTATTAATCCTCTAAATGTTAAAATTGACATTGACCCCTCCAGTGCCTTGCCAGTTGTACAGTTGTATTTGTTACTTTCCGTCAGAACCACACCCTCATTTGCTTGTCGCCGTCGTGAAAAAATCCGTCGTGGATTCTTTATGAACCTATGCTCTTCATTGTTAAATTAATCTAGTTTTGAAAACGCCTGAAATACACTGGGACAAAGATTCAGCAACAATGGCATGAGTGGCCATCACCAATAAAGCGATTCCATCCTTGGGCCGAGTCTCCGCTCTGAACTTCAGCGTGTTACATTTCTCTTCGCACACAATCTGCACTCTCCTCTTTTTGGGCTTGATGCCCCATGTGACACACCTGGACCAATAATAAACGAGTGCGCGTGGTGCGCAATCAGAAACGCAGCACGCCCCTTTGTTCAGTGTGTATATTGTCATTGGCAATTACCAGAAACAGTTGCCATTACTGTAATTGTCGATATCACATGTTCGTTGTATCTTCTAAACGGAAATGTTCTCAAACAGTGAATATTCCAAGCAACCGTATACATACTATGAGGGTGGGGCAGATGTTTCCATTTTATCCTTCATCATTCACCCAGTATTGACCACCACGCGTTTATACTTAGCTATAGCTAATGATTTCTTGTGTTTCTTTCAAGTACCAAACCATTCACACAACACTACTGGTATTATGAAGGGTTTGAATGAACGACCTGACTGACCCCATAACCCACGCAATTCATTTCACGGTGGGTGATCTTCGTGCCACTTGGCACCTACATGTCAGTTCGTTCTCAACACGGATGCTGTGGTTCGCAAACACGTTCTGGCTGCAAACAAATTTTCTGACATTTTAAGGCAGATTTTATTTAGAGGCGGTGCTTGTAGGCTCCAGAGTAGCGTCGCAACGACACGTTTTTCCCACCCCAGTCAAAAGTGTTTGACCAGGAGCAGAGTTGGAGCCGGGGGTCGACTGGATTTGGGGGGTGATTGCTGCTTTTTGCAGTTTTTCTGTTTTGTTTTAAATTTTATTTTTAGATTTCCATTTCTATTTTTATATCCCAATTTTATGTGCACATCGAGATTTCCATTTGGATCATGAACAAACTATACATTGGGAATCTGAGCCCCTCGGTCACCGTCGAGGACTTGAAGCAGCTCTTTGGCGAGAGGAAGCTACCCCTGACCGAGCAGGTTCTGCTCAAATCCGGCTATGCCTTCGTGGATTTCCCCGACCAAAACTGGGCCATAAAAGCTATTGAGACTTTGTCAGGTAAGTACATCTTAAACGAGCTGTCATTTCTGACAGATGGATTTAGTCCCACGAGACGGAATCGTTAAACCCATTCCTGGAAAAGAAAGAAGTAGCTAGCGCTAGCGGAGGATTCCGTTTGGGACGGCGTACGCGCAATGTTACATCAGTGCCCGAGTTGAGATAGCTAGCGAACTCCCTCACGGTCCTCTTAAATAGCCCAAATTAAAGATCACAGATCACTCACCGATGCAATACATGTGTATACCACGGAAAGTAGATTAATCGTAGTGTAATTAACGAACATAATCAAAAACATGTAAAGTTATTTTGGTTCACTGAAAGGTGCAACTTAACAATCACCCATAGAAATACGCGCGATGGTCTGGTGCTGGGGTAGGCATAATTATTTTTCAGTTATTTTTTGTTTTGATTTTATTGAAAAGACCACACGAAACTAACGGCAAAGAACGGTTCAAATCCTTGTTCCTATGATGCTCAAGTAGCTTTTTACGAGGTGTCCTGTAGGTAGGTGATCGGGGTCCGGAGGAAAGAGCTAATAAACAGGTAGCTGGGGGGACGAGGTGAGACTCCAATTTCGAGTGCGCCAGGCCAGTTCTGCACATTCGTTCCGAAAAGAGAAATTGCGTTTTAGCCCCTCGTACGCAGATGTACGCAGTGAGTCCGACGTTATCAACAGGCATGGAAATTAGTCTGCAAGATAAGTAGTCTCTCCTAGGGAAGCCTTACCTTTTACATCTCACATTGTTTTCCCCCATAAAATGCCTTTCCCCCAACTTAGTGGTTTGTGGGAGTGGAGGGCATGGCTACCCGGCCCTCATTGTGAGTTTTTTATATGAACTCGTCAGGCTCTTTGGCGCCGAATTTCTAGATTGTCATTTACAGAAATTTCGTATAATCGTTCCTGTAAGATGGTACCAAACGTTGTAGGTACTATTGGCTTTGCTACCCAGTCCAGTAGGCTAGTTATTTGTTTTTAATTTAAAAAGTGTTTTAGCTTTCTATATTCCAAGTTGACTTATAAACATCAATGTCTATTCGGCAGTTTAAAGGAAACTTGCCTACAAATAATGAAATACGTAGCCTACTGTAGACCATACTGAACAGGCGGTTCCCCTTTCACAGTAACATTTGGGATATGTATTACACTTTGACAGTGTTATCGCATATTTGTTCTCTCCCCTCACAGGAAAAGTTGAATTACACGGGAAGGTGATTGAGGTAGACTACTCTGTTCCCAAAAAATTAAGGTAATTAAATGGCTAAATTGTATTTTGTATCTTGCCTAGTTGTGGAATTTAACTTACCACTCCATAATGTCCCACACGCGATGCAGGGCTTTGTTGAACACGTTTCTGTTGTGTTGATAATCGTGTTATTATGTAACTCTAAAATGTTGGTACTTGGTTTTCCAGATTGTTCTTTATGGTGCGTGGTTGAAAATGACTAATTTCTATGAGTTTACAGTGGATAGTTGAATTAATTGTCTTAAAAAGTAACCAGTAATTCCTTGCTTCAAACAGTGGCAAAACAACCCCAACAAATTACTTCCTGTTTGAACGCCTTCTATAGCTTTAGCTGTGTTGCCACAATGTTTTTTCATTCTGCAGTTTGTAATGAAAAATTGTAAAAACGGCCTTTAATTTTTGGTCATATCGACTGAACATTTCATTTTGGTTGCCAACTATGATTAGTGATACTTATTTTCACGTGCAGTATTATTATATCATGTTTTGTCATCGTACATATTCATTCATCCGACTGAAATCAATTTAAATGTCATTTAAATGTAAAGTTTTAAGTACAGTACACTTTTATCAAAGTAAAAAAAATTTTTTTTTTATTGTCACTAGTTAAGATTTAAAATATTCTGTTTATGGGGTACTATATCGTGTTTTTAGCCTTATTTTTTCAGACTTTAGTACATCTATCTATCTATTTATCTCCATATTATAATGTGTGTTTTGGGACAACTAAATACTTGATACATTAATTTAACTTGGAATATGCATAATAATGTTTTTGCTTTATTTATTCTAATAGCACACCTTTTGTTTTTACGTACAGTTTACTGAATTCAAATAGGATTTGCGTTGGAATATATGGAATTTGTGCATTTTATAATACTCGTGGGTGTATGTATTGTTTTAGACGATACTCTGGCCTGTACTTGATAAAAATACAACCAGGAATGGTACGAATGGCTGAATTCGCCTTGTGACCTCACGGTGAATACTACACGTGACATGAGCTATGTGGCCTGTTCTACATATGTTTATTCCCTTTGGGAGCACAGATTAGATTATAACCTGGAATGGTCCTACTATTAGGCTATAATGTCAATAATATAACAAAGTATTTGTGGAAACTGTTACTGCTGTGTAAAATACGTGTTGTAATTCGAGTGATTTGAGCATATTGAAAAATGGGCCTATTTTACTGTAAAGGTCTATTCATAACTAAAAAATCTAAAGCGAGGTATAAATCGCCCAGTGGCATTTACGAATCTCGAAAATGGGTAACTGTGGAAAATCCTCATGCTTTGTTTGATGTAAAACCTGATTACTCGCTTGAGGGCCCACACTGTAGATTGTACAGCGCGTGTGTAATGCTTGTAAAATGGCCAGAGCCCAGTGTTCAAGAGGCATGGCGCAGCCCTAGTCTATAGTAGCACCGTAAGTCCTGACATGGCCACGGTCTGCTGTAGAGCTGCACATTCTGAGAACGTAGAGTTCCAGTATAACCCGGAATGTGCACTGCATGAGATCGCTCACGATAGCGTTTTCTTTAAATAATATACATTGCTCTTTGTTATTTTAGTAATGTATTGTATTACTTTTGTATATTTTATTTTTTACACAGTTTTACATACAATGCACACGCGTGCGAGGCAGACCAGAATACTAATGAGAGAACGGTTTTGCGATTATATGAAGAGACGCACGCAGTATTTATCCGATGGCACATATTAGCATTATTATGAATTTTCTTTCAACTTTTTAATTGCAGTGATTGGATTATTTATTTCTTTTAAATAGCCTATACATTTTATATAGTAAAAATAAAATAGACAAAAAACAATATCACTGAGACAAGGCAAGATATATTTTCAAAGAGTGGGTTTTCAATATTAAAAGATGAAGATGATGCTTAGATCAGTGGAAGTAGTCTCTTTAAACAGTGTAAGTTTTGCTTTGAAGTATCAAGCTGTTGGTGCACTGTAGGCCCTGCTGAAAATGTTATAGGAGATGAATTGGGCTCGGGGGAAATATTAAGGTAGCCCACACAGCAACAATTGTTTTAATGATCACCTTTTGGAACAGTACAAATCTACTGCATTACTGTTTAACTTATAAGTCCAATTAAAAATAATATTGAATTAATTTGATTGAGACAAATAAAGAAATGCAATTTGGTATTATAATATTTTTAAAAGTAAAATTAATTTGTAAAGAGAAACCTGTGCATAAATATGGATTGAAATCAACAAGTTATTGTGCAGGTGACTAAATGTATTACGTCAGTAATACAAGCAAAGTCAACATTGTGATCATATGTTTTTGGATTTTGTACCACTGCCTATGCAGATGTGAAGCTTGGTTATTCATAAAGTAGAAATTGTAATATTTACGTATAATTCCGAGCCCCGATTGATTCTTTGCTGAGGGTTTATTGTTTCTCACTATAAAGAGACAAGCAGACTGCCTTTCCATATGCATGCATGGCTGCAAAAATGAAGCCCATAAAATTGATTCAGATGGCAGAAAATGAAAAAGGTGGTGTTTTGTGTTGACAAAAGTGCCAGATTCATGTTCAAATATTTTTTCAATCATTCTATGAAAATGATTGAATTGGTTGTTTCAACCTTTATGTGTCCACTGAATGTCATATACACATACACATTCAATTCATCCATTTTTAATCACATAATAATTTAATTGCATAATTGCTGTTACATACGCAACTCTTACATTTTATGAATTTAAATTTTCATAGTGTTTGGTGGTACAATTGTAACGTAGTAAGCTAATTTTGTAAGCATGTTAGTTATAATATGTGTTTTTTTGTTTGTTTTATTTACAAAATGCTTGAAGAATTCTAATAAGGCACCATAGTAAAACAATTTAAAAATACTTTTTGGAAGTGCTTTTTTTGGATTGTATTTATGTATTTATGGACACTGCTTTACAAAAATGTTAATGTTAATTCAGCATTACTGAATGATGCTTCTGAATAGTATGCCAGCATAATTGAATATTTTCTAGTCCAGACCTTATGAGGCTCTGTATTGTCTCTGTGTGCTTTTATGAACACATTTGAATTGTCCAGCTTCCAGTAAAGTTTGCTGGAAAACAAATAATTTGTAATAAGATGATCACAATTTTTGTTTGTTTGTTGAGTTTGTCTGTATCATAAAAGTCAAATATATAAATATGCACTGCAGAGTTCTAAGAATGGTAATAACTGTATGTTCTAGTAGAGGGCCCCATGAGAATCAGGTGCAGGGATAGGGTGCATGAGCACTGTTTCAGACATTACAATTTAATCCAAAAAAACGCATAGAACACAGAGAAGCTTGTCATTAGAAGCACATTGACAACTTCATTATTCATTTCAAAGTTGAACAGATTTTTCCTCCAGTATATATATATTAAAAAAAGGTTGAGATGGGACTGGTGATTCAGTCGCATCAAGGTTTTGCAACATGGTGGCTGTATCTTGACTTTAACCGGGGGTAAAAAGACATGAATCATTAATAGCTAATACATTTTGTGGAAAAGATCTTGCTATCTTGAACGTGTACAGTTGTGAACAAGCAGCTTTCAGATTAAACTGAATTGGTGTACTTATTTGTAAATATGTAGTCAGATGGACATAGAGGATTTTGAGATTTTGTTATGATGTATGAGCTTAAGAAGAGGGGAGCAGACTATTCAACCAATTTAAATAATACTCTGTCACATTCTGGTGCAGACTTACCACTAAATACACAGCTGCTACTAAAAATGAAATTATTGAAATGTATTGAAGGATAGCCCCTTGAGATGAATCCTACACGTACAGTAAAGTACATAGACTGAAGACAAACGCATACTGTACAACATACATAGAGGCTCACATTTACCCACTCACCCACGCTTCCCATCCAACCAACCCACATTACCCACATAAGCTACCTACCTTGGTGAATAATACATTAAAAAAATAATTAAGGAATTTTGTACACTCACCAAGCACTTTATTAGGAACTATTTTGACTTTATTACATGTACATATTAATGCGATTATCTAATCAGCCAATTGTGTGGCAGCAGTGCAATGCATACAATTGTAGATACGGGTCGGGAGCTTCAGTTAATGTTCACATCAACCATCAGAATGGGGGAGATTTTTTATCTTTGTGACTTTGACCATGGAATGGTGCAAAAAACCCCAAAACAAAACCAGTGAGCAACAGTTCTGCAGACAGAAACACATTGTTAGATGAGAGATGTCTGAGGAGAAGGGCCAGACTGGTTAAAGCTGACAGGAAGGTGATGGTAACGCAAATAACCACACATTACAACAGTGGTATGCAGAAGAGCATCTCTGAACACACAACGTGTCATAACTCAAAGTTGATAGGCTACAGCAGTAGATAGATAGATAAAAAAAGAAGTCTAATAAATACCTAATAAAGTGACACTGAGGATATGCATATGCATTCCAGAAAAACAAAGACTGGTGAAGATTAAATGGATAAAAATAAAAGGAGAAATGGAACAGAAAATTTGAGAATCATACTCTAAATGCAGCCGTTGTTAAGCTATTTGTTTTGTTAAACTAAATTGCAAGATGTATGCGTTTTTTAAGTGATTTGGCCCACGTATGTGCTGGCTGTATTTTGCGCATTCAGGTTTGTTTATTAGAATATGTGAAATAGTCCATTGTTCAAATTTCCTAAATGATTATAAAAGCAGGCACTTAGGTGGATGTACACACTTTGCTTAGCTAGGCACTAAATTCGTAATGTTCACATGTGTGGTGAGTGCTGTGAAATTGACATAATTGTTGAATGCAACCTGTTTTACTTTCCATTGCTTTTGTAAAGTAAAACATGCTCAGAGGAGTGATTTCAGCCTTTGGGAGGAACTAGAGTAGATTGAAAGTGCATGGAATATAACATTTTAAATGTAGTACTGCACTACATATTTTGCTTGTAAAACATAACCAATATATGTATGTCATATGATCCTAAGTTTGTTTGTGGTTTTTGGTTCATCAATATCAGTTTGAGAATCATAATTTTATGGCAACTAAAATGCATTGTTTCCCATTCATTGCGTTAACAGTGTTATTTTGTTGAAATTGTGACCAAAATCAAATTAAATTATCTTGTCTGTTATGGAAAATGACTTGTCTGTTATGGAAAATGAGATGTCCTGTGCTATATAACCATTGTCCATTATGGAATGCAATTTGTTCAGCATTTTTCAAATGAGCGCTAAGGATATTGCTTTGTTGCTATTATCAGATCACCTTCCCCTTCTGGTATACTGCTGCCTGGAAGGCGTAGCAGTTGTGTGTCAGTGTGCCCCTATGAGCTGTTTCATTGGTATGGGCCTCTCTCTGCGTTTCTATGCCTCCAGAGATTGCTCTGAGTTCCTGTGCATTTAGACTTCAGAGATCTGAGTTCCTGTGTATTTAGCTTCAGAGATCTGAGTTCCTGTGCCTCAGAGATCTAAGTTCCTGTCCATTTAGCTTCAGAGATCTCTGAGTTCCCGTGCATTTAACTTCAGAGATCTGAGTTCCTGTGCATTTAGACTTCAGAGATCTGAGTTTGTGTGCTTCCGAGATCTGAGTTCCTGTGTATTTAGCTTTAGAGATCTGAGTTCCTGTGTATTTAGCTTCCGAGATCTGAGTTCCTGTGCAATTAGCTTCAGAGATTTCTGAGTTCCTGTGCATTTAACTTCAGAGATCTGAGTTCCTGTGCATTTAGACTAAAGTCTAAGTCTAGACTTCAGAGAACTCTCTTGAGTTCTTGTGGGTTTAGAAATTTGTCAGGGTTCCAGTGTCCTCTTTAGATCTTGGAGAACGAGATTGCCCTGGGGGATGCGTCTGAGCACAGACGAGTGGATTTAACTCTGAATGATATAGGTTGGAGAATATGGGGTAGAGAGGTGAAAGTAGGCAGAAGACTGTAGTTTGTTGACTTTCCTGTGAATGTTAGGAAACCACATCACAGTGTGCCATTTTCTGTCTCACGAGGAAAAGTCAGTTGTATTTGGGAATTTGTGCAACTGACAGATTAATTTGAATGAATCCTGTACTACTGCGGTTTAGATTTAGTAGATTAACATACACTCAGTGACCACTTTATTAGGTAGACCTGTACACCAGTAGACCTGTACATTAGACATGTGGCAGCATGCAGGCATGGTCAAGAGGTTCAGTTGTTGGTCAGATCAAACATCAGGATGGGGAAGAAATGTGTGATCTCAGTGACTTTGAACATGGAATAATTATTGGTGCCAGACAGGGTGGATCGAGTATCTCAGAAACTGCTGATATCCTGGGATTTTCACATGCAAAATTCTCTGGAGTTTGCAGAGAATGGTGCAAAAAAAAAAAAATCCAGTGAGCAGCAGTTCTGTGGGCAAAAACGTTAATGAGAGAGGTCAGAGGAGAAGGGCCAGTCTGGTTCAAGCTGTCAGGAAGGCGACAGTAAATGAAATAATCATTCATTGCTACAGTGGTATGCAGAAGAGTGTTTCTGAACACACAACGCATCAAACCATGAAGTGGATGGCCTACAGCAGCACAAGAAAAATAAGTCTAATAAATGCTTAATAAAGTGGTCCCTGAGTGTATTTATACAATTAAATGTAATGTAAAGCCATGAAAAAGGCTGATAAAACTGTATCCAATTTAATATATTTAATAAATGCTTTCTTATTGTAACAACTTTAAGACTATGCAATTCACAAGTCTCAGTTTGAAAAAATAGATACTAATGTGATAGCTTTGAAATTGTGTGAATTAATTTGCTGGGTGTGAATTTGTCATGTTGACCTTTTTTTGTTCAAAACCAAAATATTTTTGAATGAAAAGAAATGTATACATTTTTATATAACACAGAACTGGGGCTTTTTCAGAATGTAATACATTGTACACTATTAAATAGCTTTTATGACTTTCAGGTGGGATTTTGCTTTAGAAAGAAATCTGCATGTAATTGTATTGACATAAAGTAGTATAAACATGATGTACCATAGTACATTATGAATCAAACAAATTATTTGTTTTTAGCTTGAGTTGAATATTAATATGTTGCAAATTAGTACATTTCTGGCAAAAGAGAAACAAGAACATCATCAACATTTAAACACTTTTTTTTTATTCTACCCATGTAGTGATTGTAGAATTTAATTGACAAAACAAATATCAAGATATTCATGTTTTATATTCCACTGCTAACATTGTTTTGATATTTCTCCTTAACAAGCTTTGATTACTTGAAAATGTGTTTTTGATCACTTTCAGTTGGTGATGATTAAATTAAATATTTTCTTTGAACTCTTAAAGCTTCATGAGTAATTCATTTGTGAGTGAAAATGTAATTCATCAACTGCAGTGTACTTAGCTGGAGTTATACGTTCCAGTTTAAACCTCTAGCCCACATTAGCATTAGCATTAGCATTACAACTGGAACAATTATCAAAATCTGAAATACGTATTAGTATAAGTATTACCTGTTACAGTTGCAAAGTAATTGTTTGGTCTAGAGCTTTAAATATCAGGTCATAAAACTGTAATAACAATGTACAGGTAAACCAGTTTAATCGGTAAATTACTTACTTTTAATTAGCCAGTCAACTGGTGTCGATCTTATTCAGATTTGGTACTTGATTTGAAACATAATTGAGTCATTCCAAAAACGTTTTACTCGTCTGACTACACAATTAAAACTTCCGTTAATATTAAGTGTACATATGATTGAGCATCTTTACTTCACATAAACTGAATTCATATTAAAGAAAGAGAAAACTGTGATGCGTTAATACATGCTTCTATTATGTGCACTTGAATGTCATAACACCTCAAATCTGCCTGGTTGTCTCAAAAGTGACTGAATCAACCAGTCTTCCTTTGCACCACTAGTGTGGAAAATAGTTCATTAAAGCAATGTTGTTATTATATTGGAAACTATACATTGACCTCAGATAAAATATTAATTGTAGCAGTTTGTAACTCTTTTTCATATGTACATGACACAGTCATTAAGTTCTGAAGGTCAGAACAGCAGGTTCTCAGAGGATCCTTTCTTTAATTTCTAGTTTTCGGACAACCTTTAATCTTCAGCCCTTCATGTCATCTTCCTTGCTTATTGTATACAGGCTAAGCCTCAAATACTCCTTTGATTCCTTTGTCCCTTGGTTATGAACCAATTTTTTATATAAAAAATATAAAATATATATTTATATATTTATTGGATTTGCCCATTCATTTCCAAAATTACTTTCCTCTGTAAATAATGTGACATTTTATTACTGTATTTATACACAAAAAGGAGGGAGTGAGAGAAAAAAAGAGAAAGTTCTGTGGGGATGGAAGTGTGAGTTTGTTCTTGATTACAGACCAGGTGCTGCTAGGATGAGATGACAGGACAGGGAGGTAGTCCGGGTGAAGCACTGGAATCACTGTAAATGCAGGGTTGAGTTGCGCGTGGTTTCTGCTGCACATTCACGTTGAAAAGGGCGCGGGTGTCAGTGCTTCATAAGCCTTCCTGGAGCACTGACAGGCTGCGACTGTCGCGCTCTCCTTTGATTCTGTTTGACGGAGTGAAAGAAGGTAGGGATGTGCTCGCCCGTTCCCTCTAGTGTAGGTCTGTCTGTCTGTCGCTCAGGTCTTTCTGGAATTCTTTTTGCACCTCGGTTCGCTTGAAGCGAAGAGGAGAGGAGAGGAAGAGAAAAACCGAGGGAGTGTGGAAAGGGTTCCACAGAGGAGAGGGGGAAGGAGAGAAGGAGAGAGGGATGGTTCAACAGGAGAGAGGGAGGAGTGAAAGTGCTCTGCAGAAAGGAGGGAGGGAGAGATGTGAGGGTTCCACAGAGAGGAGAGAAGGAGAGAGGGATGTGTCAGAAGGGTTTCACTGACAGAGGTAGAAAGTGCTTCCTGTATGAAGGGTGTGACACTTGGGGAGCTATGAACTTTGGAAGACCAGGAGCTAATTTGATTAGAGTTGAAATGAAAGCCCTGTTGCAATTTTTCTAGTATGTCTGTGCTTTGTGAATTCTGTGTGATGCATGTGACAGATACACGGTGTGAATCGAGTACCTGCTGTCACTTAAGAACCCGAGCAGAATGCCATTTGACTGGTTTCATTGTGCTGCAGGGTCTGCGTAGAACGTTCTGGGCCACTTAAACAGCTCCGGTGAGTCATAGATGTGTATGCAAATACGTCTCCTGGCATTACACACCTGTGTGATGCTCGATATCCGCCTGGCACTCGAACGGAAGATGAACGCGATATCTGACACAACTCACGGCTTCCTCCGCGGCACTGTCTCTTCAGAGAGGGAGAGCGCACAGCGCACGGCAGCAGCAGTTAGCGGTTTGGTTCCGTTCTGTTCCAGGGTTCCCCTCCCCTTTTCCCCGCATCGTCAATTTCACCCGTGGCTTCGCTCCCTCCCGCCGCTGACCCAAGGGACTGCCAGCACAAAAGGCCGCTTCGCCTGCTTGTCCGACTCTAGCGCAGACCTGGGAGACGTTTATGGGCACTGAGAGGTTTCTGGGGCACTTGCTTTACCACCTAACTGAAATACTGTAAAAAGAAGTGCCTGCGTGTAAATCCTGGGTGTGCAATTTGCCTATTCATTTTGGACCGTGTTACTGATGTTAGTTTTAAAACGGATGTTAAAGTGAGTTAACTGCTCTAGGTTTCTGACATTTCTGTGTAAAGTCTCTGAAAATTGATGGATAGAAATTGGAAACAAACCACTCTTTGGGAGTTTTTCAAACCGCTCTTGACAACCTTGCAGGAAACATACTGGATATTATAAAAAATGTTGGCATCTCAAGCATTCAAAATCTTTTATCAATGTTTTTATTTCAGGGTTCTGAGATTACATGCAACATAGGCACATTCTTCTCCATCATTCAAACTTATGTTATCTCTTTTCGCCTGGACAACAGGTTGCTATGGGCTTCTCTGTCATAAGTTTGTTTAACAGTGGCTGTCGAGTGGAGAGAGCACTAGACTGATATTGAATCCATGTATCCATATGTGAGAACAGATGCAATGCCTACATAATGTTTGGGACAAAAACATTGATTTGGCTCTGTACTCCACACATATTTATAATTTTGTAAAAGTATAGATTCACAGCTTTTTTCACATGGTATTTTTTATACATTTTGGTTTCAACATGTAAAATTGTTTATACATAGCTCCCCATTTGGGACACATGTCTTTAAGAGAACGCATATAAGAGAGCTGTCAGCATTGAATCTTGATTGTAATCTTTTGATTGCCTTTTAAGTCTGCTATTGGCCTGGACCAGAGTTGGACTGGTGAAAGTCAATAAAACATTATGAGGCTGAGAAAAAAAGAAAATATAATTTTTTTATAAAGGCTAAACCTTAGGCTAACCAAAAACAATGTTTGGAACATTATAAAAAATAAACAGCACTGGTGAGCTCACTAATCACATAGCACCTTGTAGAACATTTGATGACCAAAGAATTCTTGCCATAATGAAGAAAACCTGCCAAACACCTGTCGGACAGATCACAAACACTTCAGGCGTGGATGTGTCAGTGACTATCCCACTGCATCTTACAGTGACCACAGTGTGGCAGGCTACACTGCAAGATGCAAACCGCTAGTTGGCTGCAAAAATAGGATTGCCAGGTTACAGTTTGCTAAGAAGTACCTAAAAGAGTATGCAGTGTTCTGGACTCAGGGACAGGAGAGACCAAGGATGACATGCATCAGAGTGATGCCAGGAGCAAAGTGTGGTGGCCAAAAAACTGTCCAAGATCCAAAGCATACCACCTGGTGGTGGGTGTGTTATGGGCATGTATGGTTGTCACAGGTACTGGGCTGGCTCACTTGTCTTCATATACAGTATCTGCTGATAGCAGCAGCAAAATTAATTCTGAACTGTATCAACTGCTCAAGTTCGAGCAAATGCTTCCAAACTCAATTCCACAATAAGGCAATGTTCACAAACACACTGTTAAAGCAACAAATGAGTTTTTCAAAGCCAAAAACTGGAATATTCTTGACTGGCCAAGTCAGTCACCTGATCTGAATCCAATTGAAGATGTGCTCATATGCTACAGAGTTTGAGATGCTGGTTGTTGAGCACTATTGGCTCAGTGACACAGAGCCGGAATCTCCTTACTGAGGTGTGAGGGTAGCCCTACAGTCCTACAGTCCTATTAGACATTTGAATATTAAATCTAAATGTGCCACATGGTGTTGAAACATGTTTTAAGGAGCTTAGAATAGCAGAGAATTGTAATTAAAACAAAAAATATAAATAGATGCCCCCCACCCCTGTGCCCCCTGTCTGAATTTACCCCCCCCAAACTAACATCTAAAGTTAGGCTCTCTTGAAAACAGGTATGCATTGTCTTTTGTGTTGTTTGCATTCAAGAGAATATGCACAACCAGGCCTTTAACTCTTTATAATTTCCTGTGAAGGTGCCATTTTTCCAGACACCACCTAACCTTGCCAGTAGCAAACACAAGAATCAGCCAAGCTTTTTGTTAGCCTGAAATATTTCTACATGTACGTAGCTTAATTTTGAACATTTTTCAGATTCGATAACTGAATAGTTTCCTCATGCACAAATAATTTCCTTCACCTCGTTCTTCTGCTCTTCTTGAGGTCCAGAGGTACAGCAGGGATCATACAAAATGTCAAAACATCATTTGGTACACAGTTATTAAAAATACTGTGTTAACCCACTGGCTAACCCAGTCATTAATTTAATCCCTGAAAATATTTTTAATTGAAATATGCATTTACAACTCATTTTAAATGGACATGAAATCGAAATTTGATAAACTCATTCTGAATGACTGAATGAGTTTATCAAAAAGTCAGATTATATTACTGGTCATGGTCTATGGGACAAGTCTGTCTTGGTATGAGTGGGTTCAAAATGAAACGCAATACTAAAAGAAAATGCACAGTACAAAGGACTAATTAGCTCATTAGTCTGATGGTATGCATAAATATTAAGAAATTGCAAGTTGAAATTGTTTCAGTGGATGAATGCTAATTCCATTAAAACAAAACAAAAATTCTGTTATACAATAATACATTCTATTAAGAACATGTCATACAACACTCACATCACAAAGTATGAATCTTAACAATGAACAAAAGCTACTGGCAGGTGACGGTTTGTCCCATCTGTATGTCAAAGAGCATTTGGTTTATGTTTTGCTGCTAAATGTAGCATTTTGCTGTGATTCCCCTGGTTCTGGGAGTATTTCACAAAGCAGAATTACTGAGTTTGAGAAGCTAAAATCTGGAACCTAAAACATGTTTTTACATTACATTAATGGCATTTGGCAGATGCTCTTATCCAGAGCGACATACAGTTGATTAGACTAAACAGGAGACAATCCTCCCCTGGAGCAATGCAGGGTTGGGGGCCTTACGGGCCCAACGGCTGTGTGGATCTTATTGTGGAAACACTGGGATTAGAACCTCTGACCTTACGTGTCCCAGTCATTTACCTTAACCACTACGCGACAGGTCGCCCTTTATTTCAGTCTATGTTCCAGATTTTTGAAGCTTGATTAGGAGCTTGCTTATCACCCACCTGCAACCGGGTTGGTCTCAGAGGGTTAACATTCTTTTTTGTTTTCTATTTCGAGACCCTGCTGGGTTGTCATTTTTTGGATCTGATTATGATAACTTGCCTTGGAGTTAGAGAAGTGTGTGTATGTTTGTGCATATGTTTATGTGTATGGTTGCAGCGGGTTTATATGTACAGTGGCAGCCAGAAATTTAGCTGAAATGCAGGTATACTGAAAGAGGTGTGGGCTTGCCTGAGGAGAGATCATATTCTCAAACAGGCAATTCATGTTTTCATGCTTTTATACATTCATTACCCTGTAGAGGCTCACACAGCTTGGGTGCTTTCTCTGGGCAGTTGTTATGTTGTTAGTTAATAGTTGGTATGTTATGTTGTGTAATTCCTGACACTATTTTTAGAATAAGATTGGACGTATCCTTATGAGCTTTGCAAAAACAGTGTAAACCGAATAGAAGAAAATACTGATCACTAATTTCAGTGGTGCAATTTAGGTTTGCATCCGCCCATAATTTTGGTGATTATTGATTGATGCAGATGTTCATTTTATATGGTGTACTGTAGGTAGGACAGTTTGATGAGAACAAACTGTGATTTACACATGCAGTTTTTTGGTGCTTAAATAGCTCGCTGTATCTCATGGATTGTGAACCATCTGTATTATTTCCTTCATTTGACAATGGTAGCGATGACTGATAAAACCTCACTTTGAGTGAGGCTCGTCCTTTTCCAAATGTGACTAGGATGGAATGGGAGAGGTTATGGGAGCTTGAGAAGAATTTATTGCAGAAACCAGGGCAGCAGTGACCCCGGGTAGAGCTGTGTGTTTCCGTCGAGCAGATCAAGTCAGACCGTCCTCTGGTTGCCTTGGTTACCAGATAGCTGGCTTCAGCAGAAGTAAATGTATAGAGCAGGCACACCGTGAGACTGTTGATGAGCACGGTCCCGAGAAGACAAAAAACAGGCTGTCGGGCAAAAGTGCGGACGAACTGGAGCTGCTCTTAGGCGAACAGTACACAGTGTACATATGCAAAGGCTCATTCTTAGTGGAGATTTACGCAGGTTCACAGATTATGTTGTTATCTTTCATAACTTGATTTCAGATCTTCATGCTGTGACCCATGGTCTCAGGCACTGATTTCATTTTGAGAGGCTTTGTACCTGTCAGACCACTGCAGAGAACATACTTGCATGTGAAGAGTATGATAAATGGCAATGGTCAGTGTGTGTGCGAAAGATCAGAAGAAGTGTATTTTTTCTGGCCCCCTCATCCTTGCATGTTACTGTGGGCATTGTGGCTGTGAGCTCACGAAACATGGGAGTGGATTCATCCAGATTGCATCCTCCGGTTTCATCCTGATGAGATCTGCCTGAGACATCTTGCTTATGATGCATGTCCTAATTAATCCCTTTATCTGGGAAATGACTGGGAAACTTGTAGGACTACAGGCTGACATACTTGCCAAAATGTCCAATTGCATTTTTTACCCAAAAATGAGGGTTTTGTATGAATGTATAAAAAGGTGACAGTCTGCACTTTAACCTCATTATTAATTGTTTCATTTCAAGTACAATGTGCAGGAGTACATAGCCAAAAGAACATAAATTGTACCACTGTCCAGATACTTATGGTCTGCACTGTATGTTAGATCCATCCATCTATCCACGCCTTGAGGAAATCTCTTCAAATTTGGCACAAACAGCCATTTAGAACAGATTAGAATTTGGTGGTCAAAGGCCAAGGTCGCTATGACGTCGCAAGAGATGTTTTTGGTCATAACTCAAGAATTCATACACCAATTATGACCAGATTTCACACAAATGTCTAATAGAATAAATGATGAAATTATGAAGTGATTACATTTTTATGATCATCTCTGAATCCCTGTCATTTTATTTTAATTCAGTCTGAAAATAAAGCAGGATAGAGCCACTAGTCCTCCACTGAAAAGAGTTATCCTTCAGTGCACACGAAAAAACATTGGGCCAACTGAAAGCGTAAAATAAACCTGAAATGGTATTTTGAAAAAACCCAGAAAGTGAACAAGCTATTTAGCGTCATTTTAAGAGGCTGACTGCTGATGGCTTCAGGCCAGCCGTGGTGTTGCTGAGTTCTCCCATGTGGATTCACTCACTGCTGTGTAAGGATCACGGATGCATTGGGTGCTAATGAGCGTGGTCCCTGTGACAGTCCTGTTATTGTTGGTTGGCTCTGATTTAATAGAGCAGGAGGAGCAGGTGAAGCAAAGGAAGCCTCTTCCCTCTTTTTCTCTTTCTAAATACTTCTACATTTTCACCACAAAATGAAGTCTGTGGGTCAAAGGCTTATATCCACCAGACAGGATTTCTGGGTTAGAGAAACATGTCTTAAATTCTGAAGGAAATCTTTAAGGCCTGGTTGATTATTTTTTTCTTATGCTCTGACCTATGTCAAGGCTGGGTGGGGCCTGGGTGGTGTGTGTCTCTTAAGCTGTGAGCTCAGTCATTGGTTGGACAGGCCTCGGCTGTGAACTCAGTGATTGGTGGGACAGGCCTCGGCTGTGAACTCAGTCATTGGTGAGACAGGCCCAAACTGTGAACTCAGGTATTGGTGAGACAGGCCCAAACTGTGAACTCAGGTATTGGTGGGACAGGCCTCGGCTGTGAACTCAGTCATTGGTTGGACGGGCCTAGGCTTTGAGCTCAGTCATTGGTTGGACAGGCCTCGGCTGTGAACTCAGTCATTGGTGGGACAGGCCTCGGCTGTGAACTCAGTCATTGGTTGGACGGGCCTAGGCTTTCAGCTCAGTCATTGGTTGGACAGGCCTCGGCTGTGAACTCAGTCATTGGTTGGACGGGCCGAGGCTGTGAGCTCAGTCATTGGTTGGACGGGCCTAGGCTTTGAGCTCAGTCATTGGTTGGACAGGCCTCGGCTGTGAACTCAGTCATTGGTTGGACAGGCCTAGGCTGTGAGCTGAGTCATTGGTTGGACGGGCCTCGGCTGTGAGCTCAGTCATTGGTTGGACGGGCCTAGGCTTTGAGCTCAGTCATTGGTTGGACAGGCCTCGGCTGTGAACTCAGTCATTGGTTGGACAGGCCTAGGCTGTGAGCTCAGTCATTGGTCGGATGGGCCGAGGCTGTGAGCTCAGTCATTGGTCGGACGGGCCGAGGCTGTGAGCTCAGTCATTGGTGGGATGGGCCTGGGTGGTGTGCCTCTTCCATGCTGTGAGCTCAGTCAATAGTGGCCTCTTTCCGTGATTCTCACCCTCTGATTGTTCATTGTAGACTGAGAGTCACATTGGGCGAGGCGATCTCTGCACTCTCTCACACTGTCTCATTGTCACCCACATGCTCACTGGCACTCCTCTCTAGCATTGCTCAATGAGTACATTCAATGAATATCATCCTGATAAATATTTAGCCTCTCCACACACATGTTCTGTCAGGGCTAGCGCAGTCAGCGAATCCCTTGAAAATGCGGGAGAGAAACAGCCAGCCCTAATGAGAAGGGCAGATGAGACCTTAGTGTGTAGAGCTGGGAAATAAACACCACGGTTATCTCGGCATCGATATTAACTGAAGGAATTCAAGCTAAATACTTGGCTTAAGGGACAACAGCAGTGCCCTACTTAACCTTTCTCTTGTAATCACTGTTTCATAACCACTTCACTACATGAATATGGATGTTCCTTAAAAATAGATTCACTGTTTACCTAAGAATGTGTAGTTCTGTTTTTTTCTTATTTTTGAACCTACGAATCTGGAATCCCTTCTCCAAAGAATGTATCATCACCGCCTATTTGATGCAACATGCAATCAGTTCAGTTCAGCACTGACACATGCACACCATACATTCGCACACACACACACACACACAACAAACAATCTAGGCATGCATCCAGCCACGAGGAGCTTCTGCCATTGACCACTGGCATATTTTCATTTTGAAGGCTATTATTTGTTCCTTTTGTTTGTATATGTTAGTATTGTTGTTGGTACTGTTGTTGCTGTCCTCGTCCTTTGCCGTGTGCGATATTGTGATAGTCATGTTTGTTATAAGTCTTTGCACAAAGCTAAGCTTTACTGTGCCTCGCCCTACTGATTTTGAGGAAAAAGGATTTTAGTTATAATAGATGCTTAGTTATTTCGGTACTTTCTCCAGAAACAAGTTAATCTTCAGTACTTCATCCCTTTTGTTTTATGGGTTTTCTAGAAGACATAGAAGCTGAGATATGTTATTACTATGAGTTAACCCAGTGAAGATGTTTGTGGTGAAGTAACATTTGGTTGAAAAGCGAAGCTACGTCTGGGTAAAACATAAGCTATATTGGGGTTAACCTAGTCTATTTTTGTAAAAATCAACTTAGATTTACACTCCTCTAGATCTAGATTTTGGCATTTGATAGCTGGGAAGGTACTGTACGTTTCCACTTATTCAGATTAGTATCTGTCGGGAACGGACTTCCCAGGTCCATCGTCATATAAGTTTGGACTGTGCTGTACTGCATTTTCTCTTGCTGTTTTTGACTCTTAGAGAGACGTTGTTTGACGTTGAAACGTCAGTCTACCCTGTCCATTAAACGGAGAGAATTTCTCTGAGTTCAGTGTACTCGACCCTCTCTTATCTTGGGTTTGTCTCTGTGAAGTTGTCTGGGTAAGGAGTCTCATATAATCGTATCTGTCCTGGTTGTAGAGCACCTTTTTTATCCTCCTTTTTCAGCTGGCTTGTCGTACGTGCGGTATTTTCCTTGTTGCATTTTCTGCTGTTTGCTGCCTCCAGTTAGCGAGGGTTCCCTATTTCAGTGATACTGACGTGGATAAATAAGGGATTAAATTAATTCTAACTGAGCACAGCAGCATTATGCTGAGGGACTACACCTTGTTCACGGCAAAGTAGTGGAGTCGATCCACCAGAGGAAGGTTCTGCCAGCTGAAATATCCTTACCTGGACGATGCTATGGCCATAGTTGGCACGGGCATGGTCAGAATCACTGCACTGAAACTGTTTTACAGTAGCATGCAGCCTGAGTTGTGCTTTGACATATACAATACAATACAGTAAGCTCTTATATAGCGCATCCCTGGGCACTTAAAAAAAAAAAAAGACAAATAAAACAGGCTGAGAAGTCCAAACTAAGAGGAAAAGGCACATGGGAACAAGTCTAGAGACACAATTTAAAAAGCGAGTTGTAGGTGCAGCCTTGGGATTGAATTTCAGAGGAACGGTAAGAGCAGCTAAAAGCTCTTCCCCAAACAATCGGCAATGAGGAAACACTACAAGTTCAGCAGTAGCTTAACGCAGATTACCGCAGGGAACATAAGGTTCCATCAAATCCTTCAAATATGAAGATCCAAGGACATGCAGTGCTTTGTAGGTAGTTAGCAAAACTTTAAATTCAACCCTGGATTTGACAGGGAGCCATTGCAATGACATATCATCATTAGCTTTCCTGATTTGGCCGTTGAAATAACAGAATTGAAGTCCAGACCCATTCCAGTAGTGAAATGGTGAAATTTAAGGAGCAGGTGACTTCCCAGAAACAAAGGGAATGTTCAACATATGCAGCATTCACAGCGGTGAGAACAATGTTTGAGAAGAAGACTTTAGTTTATGGGTGGCTCTTACGTCATGCTCATAAAAGGGGGTTTGGGTTAATGTTTCTCAGCACAACTGTGTCTTTCTTTAGGACAGCTTCAGAGTACAGAAAAACATATCCCTTTTGAAAGGCATTACACATTGATGAAAAGGACTATATTCTGAATGTTTGCCTAATTGTACAGTATGTGCGGGAGGCAAAGCGGTGCAGTAATGTGTATGTTTTGTGTTGTGAGTTGGGTGCTGATGCCCAAGATTGGTGCTCTGAAAGGCATCGGAATGAAATGCTATGGGTGTATATTTCCTGAAAGATTTACCAAATTTGCATTTCCATTGTCTCTCGTTTCACAGTTCAGTTTTGCACTGCACTGAAGCGGAAAGCAGACCTTGTAACATGTGATCTTCTTGTAGTTTTTTTAAATTTATCACCAGAAGAAAAATGTTTATTTTATGAACTCTGCATGACAATGGAGGTGCAGCTGTTGGTAAATGTGTCTCAGGACCAATAAAAACAAACAGAACAAACAGCAATGAATATCACACGTGGCACAGTTAACCAGTGCCGGTCACCTTGGAGAAAACACATCAAAGAAAAGATTGCCCTGAACACTGCACAAACCAAAAACAAGTCAATGTTAACTTAAGTTTTTTAATCTTATAAATTGATTTTAAATCTGAAGTTAAGATTGACTTCTTTTTGGTTTTTACACCTCAGCAACTGGACCAATGTGGTGAGACAGTTTTACCCAATTTGCCAATAGGGTAAGACAATTTTTGTCAAGCAAAAAGTAACTTAAAATAAGCAAATATTTTCTACTTGAGCACTTGTAAAGACAGACTTCTTTGCAGCGAAGGAAATCGTGAATCTTGGTGCGTCTCTTTCAGTTCCGAAAGGAAGTGCTCTTGTTGCCGGATCTGTTGCAGCAATACATTTAGTCACAAGAAAAAGTGTCATTTTGAAAGGTCTCCTGCGGCATTAATCTAATTTAAAAGGGCGATGGAGGTGGAAGCAGGGCAGCTCAGACCATTCTGGATGATTCCGGCCACCACACTGTGAGGCTCTGTGTGTCTCTGTTCCAGTCCTGAACCACGTGGCTTCGGAGAATCCCAAAGAATGACCCGGAGCAGGCCGCTGCACCCGGGGCCTCAGTCTGTGTGATGCAGGTGGCAGCATGGAACTACCAGAGCTCAGACTTACAGAGCACAGCAGCTGCTCAGAAAGACCATGCCCTACACAGTGCGACTGGATGGTGTTCGCACAGGGACTGTGGTGTTGTAGTATGGGTGTTTGGTGTAGGTTTAGCAAATCTGGTGTAGCACAGATGTACTGTCTGTGATGTAGATGTTGTTCCTGTGTGGTGTAAATGTTAGGAATTGCGTAACTGAGGAGCAGATACATGGTAATTAGTAGGTTCAGGCTGCCTTGTGCATAGTTTCCTACAGGCCACATGTCCAGAGTGTGGTAGTATATCTGTGCATAGGAGCATGATTCCAAGATACATTTCAGCAGCTTGCGAGCCTGAAATGTGTGTGTCTGTGTCTGTGTGTTTGTGTGTGTGTGTGTGTGTTTGTGTGCGCATAGGTTTTCTCATCTTGTGAATAAGTGATATAATTTTTAAATTTTCAGCAGTTGTGTGCCTGAGGGATCACTTCTGTCTACATCTCTTTGTAGGTCTTCTATCCTCAGACACAGACACAATGCAACACTGACCCAGCTGTACCGTGGCGTTACAAACACGTTGCTAGGATACCAAGTTGCTCCATTTGGCAGTATGTTTTTTCTACATTGAACAGAAATACAAACATTAAGGGCCAGAGGACCTGGTCTTTTGACTCACAGGCATCTTTGTTTGCTTTTAAAGCTAGTGTTGTAGCGGTGTGGCTCCGTGGTCAGAGAATGAGAACAGGGTCGTGGACCCCCACAGTTCTTCGAGTTAACCTTTACCTGTATTGCTTTAGTAGTGGATAAGGCTGTAACTTTTAAGCAGTTCATTATGCACTAGGGATGTGACAAATCATCCGTTTTTGTGAACGGTTAACCATGTAGCCGTTACTGCTTATGACCACTAGGGGTCTTCACGGTCCGGGAAAAATGTAAGTAAGCTAGCGCTGGCCAACATTAGATATATAGAACACAAGACTTGAGAAAAACGTGGGATATTGATTGCACTATTAGGCTAAGTAAGTTAGACTGAATAAAAAATATACATTGCTGGATTTAATAAAATTATTAAATGACGTAAGTATAGCCTTTATTTTTCAACTTGCCTACTTAGTAATGTTGCCTGCAACATTTGTCTGATGATGTATTGCTTTATTTGTTTTTATATATATATAAGGCAAAGTGGAAAGCTACATTCAGTTTGCCGGTAGTTTGAATTTGCATCAACAAATGAACATGAGTAAACACGAGTTCTCTGTGAACCTTAAGAAACTCCATACAATATGCCATAAGTGAACCAACAGCTGCAGATTTAAAACACACAGAATCTTTTTGATAACTGTAATAATGAAGCATTCAATTTCCTGTGGTGTTTGCATTTTGAACTCCCTGAAATATCCAAAGACTAGGAAGTTATTACAAAGCCAGAATCTTTCTTTCAATTTTCCGACCAATTTGTGCATTTTGTCACTGGTGGTGAAAGTGCATTTATTTAATTAAACTGAGTTTAGCATTTCAGCTTCAGAAAAAAAGAACCGGTTATCGGTTAGCAATTTTTGGTAAACGTCAAATCCGTTTTGGTTAACCGTTCAACCGTTTGCACCCCTATTATGCACGTGAGTAAAACTGATCCATGTCTTACTCTGATGGCTCCCCAATAAGAGCAGTAATTCAATGAAATTCTTGAAAAAGGGACTGCTATGTGCATTTAAAAAAATGTCCGATAGGATCTTCACCAGGGCTGCTATAGTGACAGTTGAGAAACAGGATAGAGGTGCTCACATATCCATGGACACACACTCTCATGCACACTTGCGCATAAACACATGCACACACGTATGCAATGCTGATTGCTTGTGTCAACATTGTCAAATACCACTTTTAACAGAACAGTAATTTCTTAGGGAGAATGTATCCACCAGGCTTATTTTAGCTATAAACCCGCATGGCACCCCCTGTTTTTTTAGATTTCCATTGATGCTTATTCCTCATGATTGGCAAGCGGGATTACATCCACTTCAGTAGTAAGCAGAGCTTGCTGTTGCTAGGATCCTGTCACTGGGGACCATTGATTGGCTCAAGCTGAAATTACTGTGCCGGAATGCGCTGGAAATGGCCGCCAAGATCAAATCCTCCTGATGGCAGCAGGACTGTCTCAGAAATTAAAAGCTTCTAACAAATACCTGTGACAAAAAAATCGACAAGCATAAAAAACAAAAGCTCATGCCCCTACTATTCCCCCTTCCTGTTATTTAATATTTAATAGGAGCTCTGCAGCATGTTGTTTAGATCCTGCATACTGAATGCCAAGAAACTGAACCACATTCCGGCACCTTCCATACAGCAACACAACATACACTCCATCCACAAGACTGCCATTGTCAATCTCCAGGAAAGAAAAGATGGGCGGAGGGAGAAATTGAACCGAGTGAGCGACAGCTGCTCATTGCTCCCAGACGGTCGGGCAGGTTGGCTGCTGTTCCAATGGCGCCGGGGCACGGAGGTTAGCGTAGCCCAGCCAGGCCTCCTCGCAGGGCAGGTACGGCGTTGCTGCTCCATGCGGGCTGCGCTAGAGGGAAGGAGAAGCGGGGGTTAGCGCTGCCCAGACAGTGCCGAGCTCCAGCAGCGCCAGCGCGAAACGACGGCCAACCGGGCCTCAAACGTACAGCTCCGCCGTGCTCTGCCTCTCCGCCCGTCTCCTTCTGCTGCAAGCTGCTTCCACTTCATTTCCTCCGTGTTCCTGTCACATTCACTCGTTCTTCCTCCTCGAGACATCTGTCGTCCTCCTCTCCCTGACAAACCCTCTTCTTAATTCCCCCGTGGGCATGCCGGCATATAGCTTCTTGCACATTAGTGTTAGCATTAAGACTGGTATTATCGCTGTCAGCCCTTAGACAGCAAGCTGAGGTTGCACTGAAGATAAGCTGAGCGGGGACTGATGTCACTCCCTGTTTTGGGGACAGCTCAGCATTGTGGCGGCTGTTTCATGTTAAGTGCTAGCAGAATACCAGCAAGTTTGGGCTTCGGCGACCAGCTCACGATTCTACAGTACATATGAACTAACTGCTGCCATATCACATGAGGCTTCAAAGCTCTTTTGATGTCATAGTCGGCAACAGATGTGTGTGGACTAATGATAGGGATGCGAGAAAATGAATCTAATCAAATGTTTCATTTCAAGAACAATTTTTTCCTTTTTTGTGGAAGTGTTTGTGTGTGGTCATGATGCACATATGGTTGGTTGGCAACATTAATGGCTTCATGGCTCTTTCCTCAAGTTTGGATTTCAGCACACAGGTCTTACATTCAATCTTGACCGAGCCAAAGCAATCCTCGGATAAAATGATTGTTGCCTAAGCCACAAAGCCATGCTGTCACTGGATAAATTGTGGGGGGGTTGGGACATGTTATTGGCAGGTGCGATTGCCAGTCTTGACCTCTAAGAAATAAAGCCTTAAGGACTGGGAGAAGCCTTCATTCGAAGCAGTTGACCCTTGTGATGAAGGCAGTAGAAGCTTCTCAGGTGCTTGTTGCCGATGTTAATGACAAGGCTTTCCAGCAGAATGTATCTTTGTTAAACAGCCAGGCCTTTCAGATTTGAGTTCTTTTGGAAGATACATTTGATCCCGTAGCCAAAGGTTGTGAATATCAGCCTTACTGTACGTGCTTGCTGGCTTGTTCACACGTATCTGTTGGAGCAGTCCATGAAACAGTGTGGGCCTGGAACTGCAGGAGGATGGCTCTGACTTAGTCTTGGAAATCAGGCAGTACGTCAGACTAATGGACCATCTGAATAATACACCACCTTTTATGCAGGGATTATTCATTTATGACTCCAATATCAATGTGAACATTAGTAACAATTTATGACTCATGTAATTTTTGAGATTAGTGGTAATATACAGTACGACTCTAGACCAGTGGTAGCTGGTGGGCTGGACACCCAAGGAGATCATACTCCCACCCCAGTCTCAAATTTGTCCAATTAATTCAAAAATTATTTTGGTGATTTCAGGGGAGGGAAATCTTATCTGCAAACTGGATAAGAGACCAGGGTGTCAGACCAAAACAAACATTTCTGTGGAAGCGAATGACTTTATATCCGTGTAATTCTAAAATCGGTGCACACTGTAAAGTTCAGCAGGTGCTTTTATACCAGAGGTAAATCAGGTAGTCACATTAGAATCTAGATTGCAGCAAGAACACATTAGTGTCTAGCAGCTAACTACTAAGTTAAAACAAGACTTTTGCAAGACTTAATTGTTGCAAATTAGCTTGCTCTATTTACTCAATCATTATTCAAATAATAAAAAAGAACAAAACATTAACCGGAATTGTGTAAATACACAATTCCGGTCAATTGAAATACCAATTTTTCAACAGTATTCTCAATATCCACCAGTCCCCTTTGACTCTCACATATTCGTAATTAGATTGATTACTGAAATGAACTCTTTAAAAACATTAAAAAGTGAGACTGTTCCATGTAGGAGGCGCTGTCTCCACTGTTCCAGTGTAAATGTAGCAATGTAGCGATCAGCAGTGTTCATTCTCCATAAGGGGCTGTCTCATGTGTGCACGGTCTACTACTGGAATCTGTGAACTTGAAATCATGATTTAAAACTAGAAACCAGAACTCAAAATCTATAACCAGAATTACAACTGGTCTTATCAGGTCTCCACAAGTCTGCAGATGAAGTGTGTTCCGCCCACTCGTGTCCGTGTGAGCGTGTCTTGTGAATGCTGGTGCGATGAGAAGCGACGCAGGGACTAATGGGCTCCGGCAAAAACTCAATGCGAAAACCTTCCAAGGGGCTGGTTCATACAACATGGTTCTTTATAATTACTGTTCACTGTTTGTGCTTTGCCAACTTTTCTCCCCCCATCTCTTGCAAATGCCTTAATTTGTCCCACAAGACCCACAATTCCATTAACTTTATCATTGCCCTGTGCAGAATTTCCCTTTCCTGGGATTGCTGTTTTGCACATGGACAGATGAGTTCGACATGGATTTATGGATTTTCTGCTATGGCATCAGATTGTTAAATATCCCTGGGACTTGAAACAGCACAGATTACATGAGCAGGTGAAGGACATGGAAGCATGGAATTCTGGTCTACTGTCAGTTTACTGAAATTATGATACACAAACTTCTATCCCTGTTAGACATCTCAGATGTGCTAGGCACTGTAGTGTTTGCGAGAAAATTTGGGACAGCTGGTGTAGAATACAGTGTAAAGTCCTGTGCTCACTGAAAGTTTTCTGGAAAGTGGAAGATGAAAAAGTTATTGTTCTGTGACAATAACATGCAGGTTTTTGCAAACAGCTTGACAGAAACAGTTGGTGACTGTCATAGTACGTTCTTTGTAACTTGGGTGGGCTAGATTCACTTTTTTCCAGATTGGAAGATTGATGTTTATTCCTTGCTGTATATTGTAGCATTTATTTTTTAGAATTTGAACAACCAAGTGTCCCTGATTGACAATCACATGAGAATGATGGTAAAGTGAACAAAGAAAGGAGAATGCATGGCAGGCTTTTAAATAATATAAAATAGAATATCTTTCAGTGTATATTAGCCAATAGTTGTTAGTTTCCTTGCTCACAGCAGGCTAAGCAGGTTGCGAACATATCATTGCCAAATTGATGTTTGATGGCAGGTCCCACTTGATTGACAAAGAAAAACAGTGTTATAGACTGTGTAACAACTTGACAGGCATTTGACCTGTAGATGTATCCAGTTTTTCATTAGTATTTAACTGTATTAGTTTCCTGAAAATATAGACATTTTATTTAACTGGCAGCTCATCATACTGTTCGTACAATAGAGTGGAGATGTGGGCAGGGTTAAGGGTTCCAGAAGAGTTTTTTTTAATACAGATTCTCTAGATTTTTATGTAAACAATGCCCACTATATTATGAAACTGAGAATCCCGGGAGTCTCCTGGATTATGAAACATTAGAATCATAGGATTGCTGCTATATCCCTTGGCTGTGAATGTTTACTTCTTTTAGAAGAAACCATGATTTTTGTTAGTTTGGTATCTGAAATACTACAATTCCCATGAGCCCCAGTACCTGTTTCTATGGTGATAGCATGGACCAGAGCCTATCAAGTGGAAGTATGAACAACTTCACTATTAGACTGATCTGACTTTACTTTGACAAAATGGCGCAGCTACAGGAAATTGAGCTCTTTGGATGATTCCGAATGCAATGCCCATCAGGAATGGTCATTAATGTACCTTCCATTGCTATGTACACAGTCCTGTACCCTTGTCTTTTTTTCAATCAACCTCATTTTTTATCACTATTGTAATTTTCTGAGGTAATGATTCAACCAGGAGTTTCATGCTCATCCAGAAATGTGATTTAAGAATGTTTTGCTTCACAACATTATTAGAATGTTGCTCTGAATGTTCCGCAGTCGCCTAAAAAATTACCTACAATAAGATTCAATAAGATTCAGATGCAACGTTGTGAGAAGAAAAGGTTCCATGCAAGCGTTCTAAGAACTCCCAGAAAAATTGAACGTTCTGGGAACTGAAACTAACCTCCAGAAAACATTCAAAGAACCAAAAAATGTTAGCTATCCGCTGCTCCGAGAGGTGAACCAGGGGCTAAAAACTAGCACGTCTGCTATTCCTCATTCTGACATCATCAAATCCATTTGGACATCAGTTGAACCACAGGGGCATGGACACGTCAGAAACTATAGGATTCCTTTCAGGAATGATTCCCTCAAAACAGCTTTGTGTTAGTTGTCCTTAAATATTCATTTTGCACGTTAACATGATTCTCAGGGTTAACTGCTGTGCATGGCAGTAATAACGACTATTTCAGCCTGTTTTCTGATGTGGGGTTTTGGTGGAAAAGTAGTACAGATGCAAAACTGTCAAAACATGCTTTGTAAAACCAGTGCAGTGGCAATGCTGAAGGACCCGATAATCCTGAAGAAACCACCCTCTTGGGAGTGCCTCACTCCATAATCATGGGAGTCTAAGAAAGGACCTCCTGCCAGTAACAGCACAGTGGACGTGTAATCATGAGGGCTAGCATGTTGGACCTCTTCTGCTCACAATTGCTGTACAGTAGTCATGCCAATGCTGGCAGTGTTGCTATGACAAACTGAATAACCTGTGTGAAGTATGCTCTGTGAACTGGGGAAGGCTCTAGACGGCTGTGTGTTTTTCAGAGACTCACAGTTACCTGCTAAAGGAAGGAGTCTGGTGTCCTTTATACTGTATGTACTCCTAATGCGAAATTATTAGATATTAAAGTAAGACCATTTCTCAGCCACAGATTGCATCCATTTCTGAGGTAATGTTTAATATCAGTGCAAAAATACACGATACAACTGCAAAAATAAGTAAATCTCAAGTATTGTAGTCTTATATTGAGACTTAAAGTCTTATCTCTTTTACTTTTTTGCCAAATAAGACAAAAATATTGCCAATGAGGTAAGACAGTTTGACTGATTTCAGGATTTGCCAATGGGTTAAGAAAATTTCACTTGTCAAGCAAACAGCAATTTAAAATAAGCTAATATTTTCTGCCTGAGAGAAAAAAATAAGACTCTCAAGTCTCATTTCAAGACTAAAACGCTTGTGAAGACCATCATTTTTTTACAGTGAAAAGACTTGCAGTGAAGTAGTGACAGATAATTCCTATTGTTGCCACAGCATTAGAGAGGGTTTAGAGTGGCAGCAGACACTGAAGGTGCAACTCCATGGACTCACTAGTCATTTGCAAAGTAGGAATTCATTTTTAACTTCATCTGGGCGATGAAGATGGATATACTATCAATCTCCTTGCTTCAAAATGTAAACCATCCTAATTATGGATATTTGAATGGAAGTCTCCAAAGTGCATTTTTCAGCTCGAGCAGGTTTGTTGAAAAGTGGTATTAGTCAGCATTACTGACTTTCTCTGATTTCTTTCTCCCTTTTCCCTTCTTTTTTTCATCCCATATTCTATGCACATTTTATCAATTTGCTGTATCCTTTAATTTACAGTAAAATGTCTTTTTGTTATAGTCTGTAGACCTCAGCAGGTTAGATTTGGTTCATCCTGATGCAGTAATGAGGGATGGCCTGAAAGAGAGGGATTATAGCAGTGCAGTCTTGTCCAGGCTTTTGCCCTGCTGATCTTGTCTGTCCAGTGCACTGTGAGATACATGCAAATGTGAAGATAATTAGCCTTGCAAACTGATGCACCCACTTAGAGAATTTCACTTTTCTGTATTACTGGTAAGTGGGTGTATCCTTGGAACTGCTTGAAATACAGGGAACATCACCCGGTCACTTTGGTCACCTGCAAAAATAAATTAAAATGCAAGCAGACCATTGCTATAGTCCTAATCATGTCTACTGTCGGAAAACAAGTTTTGATTATTACCTTTGAGAGTTTCGAAAATCTTTGATAATTTGAAAATCAAATCAATATTTTGCAACGGCTGTTTCATTCCGCAGATTTAAATTCCATCAAAAACCTGTGGTCTGGACTGAAGAGGAGGGTTCAAGGATATCAATTCGGAAAAGTTCTGCACAATTATCAAAATATAGGAAAAGACTCATGGCTGTCATCTTTGCCAGGGGTGTTTGCACAAAGTATTAGACCATTTTTGGGTGAAGTACATTTCTTATTTGAAAGATGAAGTATTTGGTTGATTCAATTGAATCATTAATAAAGCGCACTACTTTACGCATGTTGGAAAATAAAATGCCAATACCTGTATTCTTTTTTTGTTTACAACACTTTTTGTGCATATTTATCAAGGTTGCCAATAATTCTGGAGCCCACACTGTATATGCCAAAGAATAATGATCTCAAAAACAACTCATTAATAGTGTGATGATGAATGAGGCATTTCATATTTCATGTACAATAAACATTTATTCAGATCGGTCGATGCTTCCTTTACAGAGCTGAACTACTGTTGTCAATCTGACAGGTGCTGCTATTATTTGTTGCATATTGAATTGTGAATTGCCAGATTACCTACATTGTGGTTTTAATAAAAAATGACATAAGCTTAAAATATTACTTTAAAGCTAAAGGAAATGATGAACATGAACAAGGTTAACACGAACAGTGTCAATATTGGTTTAAAGGTAGATCATATCTAACTGCTTTAATTTATCCAGTGTCTAAATATATGAAGGAAGGGAGCACATTCAGCTCATTCATTTACATTCCCTGGCTTTAGAATAACTTCTGCCATTTTATCTTGAATGTTACCAATATGGTATCATATTCTTTGCAAACCCACATCACATACGCACGCTCCGTATGAACAGTGGTTGCTAAACTGAGGACACTACTACTTTTTCTGCATTCTGGTCATACATTCTACTAACATATTTCTGCCAGTATTTTATTGAAAACAATTGCACAGAGTATCAGTATTAATAAAATTCTACTTGTAGTGGCATCTGATGATTTCCTGTTCAGTTATTATATTTGAACAGCTTTCAAACATTGCCTCTGGTTTTTTGGAAATGGATTTTCTCCGAGGGGGTATAAATTATCGTAAGATTGAAAATGGCAAATAATGAGGAAAATATGAAGCCTGTTTGTCAGAGACAAACATAGCCTAGAAAAGATGGTTGAAGGAAAGGTTTGAAGAGCGCTCCAAAGCTGAACACATTCTAACTGACATTTTAGACAATAATTAGCCTCATAAATATGTTGTTTATATAGCACTAAATATATGCATGAAGTACACAAAAATAAAGTTTAAAAGCATGAAAAAATACTCAATTGAAAGGTTCTATATGCTTTGAGCCCATTTACTTTGGAATCTTTGAAGCTCAATATCTCAAAACCACTCAGAACGCATAAAGAACCGTATAATTCCAAGGTCAGGCTGTGTGTGATTCTCGTTGTGATATCAGCGGGCTGTGAGGACCAATGAAGGGCCCATTCTGTGAGCTCTTTTACCAGGTTACATGTAAATACTCCTAACAGTTGCAACAAGTTGCAGAACATTGGTACATTAAGTGATTTCCATTGACAAAAAAATTTGCTTTTGCAAATTGTAATATTAAACTTCCATCCGCAGATAAAGTATGTTTCAGTCTCTAAAGCCTTCATTAAAAATATTATTGTATTTTCAAAATTCTTTCAATGGTCACAGTTATTCCAAATAGTTTTTCCTCAAATTCCTCCTTTAAACCTCATTTTCTGCATTTAAATTGGTCTAGATAAACTCTTTAAATCGATTAGTTTAGTTAAATATTTATCCATTCATAGCTCTCTTGCACAGTGCCAGTATAGTTCAGTGTGGATATATTATTTGTTATACTGTATTGTAAAATGTGGCATTTATTACATCAAATTTCAATGAAGTGTTCTCAACTGATCAATGTCTCCTCTGTTCAATTGTACTATTTCTGAAACGGCAACCTTTCTTTGAACATCTGCATCAAGCATACTGCAGACATTAGTCGTATTGACCATGAATTGATTTAAGTGCAATATATCACTGTTGTGGTTGAATGTGCAGAAACAAATGTAGTTACAGGAAAAATTTGGAGACCTCAGATCAGGGATCTCAAACTCAAATATTTGAGGGCTGCTCTGCCTGCTGGTTTCTAATGTGCTCCTGCACTTAAGTGCTTAATTTAATTGACTGGCAGAAAAGTCTGTACACCTTGTTCCTTAAGCCTGAAGTAGCAGTGGATTGAAAGGAAATCGGAAAAGCCAGCAGAGAGACTGTGGAACTCCAGTACTGGAGTTTGAGACCCCTGCTTAGATACAGTGTTCATAATGGCATATTTCAGGGAGCCTGGTGCGTAGCCAACAAGGAAGCTTCTTATTTAATTGATCTTGGAGAGCAGACACAAATCACAGTGTGGTGATGTACAGCTCTCTCCAGCACTCTCTAACTGTGCATGTGCAGGGTCATGCAGCACACAGTACACACAGTAGTCCTACTCTTTTCCGCTGTGTACCACTGAGCACCGCAATGCTATGCTAGCAAAATAAAGATAGCAGTGAAGAATGTCCACACCCAACAATGTAGTACCCTGCTGCAAACAGTGCAAGCAGTGCTGTCTGTGAGATTACAGCATGCTTTGGTGCTTAACAACGCTAAACTGGAAATGGAGTTCTTTCAGATTAAGGGTGTCTGTCACACTACAGCTAGATAATCCGTGGTTAAATCGGGCCTCCTTCACAGTCCCAAAAGCACTGTAACACAACCGAAAGCTTCTATTTACCTGCTGATTTGGGATTCCCTTCCACAGCCATGTCCACTAATGTAATTTAGACAGCTGGATACTCACCATCTGTGCGTATATTTTGTTATACAATCAGTGTTGTGAAGGGGTATTTGCCCCCTTCCTGTTTTACTCTATTATTGTATGTTTGTCACACTAAATGGTTTCAGATCTTTAGACAAAATTTATTATTAGACAAAATATATATATTTTTTAATTATTTCATTTATTTAATGTAAAAGGTTATCAAGCACCCATATCACCCTTGTGAAAAAGTAATTACTGGTTACAGCAATAACAGCAACCAAACGCTTCCTATAATTTGATATCAGACTGTCACATCACTTTAGAAGAATTTACGCTTACTCTTCTTCACAGACTGCTGTGATACAAACAACTTGGTTGTTTTTTTGTTTTTTGAGCTGGCTGACCACTTTTGGGAAGATTCACCACTGTTCCAGCTATTCTCCATTTGGAGATGATGGCTCACACTGTTTATGGAGTCCCATAGCCGTAGAGAAACCTCACCAGACTGACATATCAACAACTTTTTTCCCTTGTCTCTTTGATCGTGGCATAGTGTGCTTGCAGAAACTTGTGGTGACCAATTCACTCTTATGGTAAGGTTCAATATTAGGGTGGTTTAGGTTTAGAGATTTAGTGGGTTAGTGCTGGCTGCAATCGAGCCTGACAGTGTTCAAACAACTGGTTAATTGGTTGATTGAGTTACTAAGGGGGCAATTGCACATGGGTGTTTGATAACCTTTTCATGAAATAAATGAAATAATAATTTATTTTGTTTCCCTTGGTCCCTGTTGTTTCCCTTTGGCTAATGTTACATTTTGTCTAAAGGTCTGAAGCCATTCAGTGTGCCAAATATGCAATAATAGAGGAAACAGGAAGGTGTTTCCCCCATTCACTTTGAGTATTACATATTTGTATTCACATTTTGTACAGCTCAGATATTCATGTTTGGCTGAGCACCCTACCATACCTGAATGAACACCCTTTTTCAAATAGCCGCTGGCATTAATCCGTGTTTGGAATCTGAGCTCTCGTGTTGTTTTGCTTCAAATTAGATTGGGGTTTAAATGTTTTTCTGCCTTTCACTACTTATTCTGCTACATCACATTGAATATTCAATTTGCCGTGGCAGTCAAACCATAAGTGCGACATTTTCCTTCTTCTATTGTAACTTGAGGAAAATTCCATCATTTTGTAGTCAGAAATGCTGAATTGCTTCACAGGTTGTGATGTTGCAGATTTCCATTCCTGCAGCCTGTTGTTTACAAAATCGTCTTGCCTGGCACCTTTTGGAGTAACTTTAGAAATCCCTGGGAAAGCTGCCTTCCACTCTAGAGGTGTGCAGTGCGTGAGGGTGGTGTTTTGCGGTTTGCAGTTGGAGGTACGCTGTGTGCTTACAGGTCTGTTGACAAGTTAAGCAGAATTTCCTCACAGTTCTTACTATATTATCATGGAAAGATGGATACTACTTACGCTCCTGGAAAAATGCACTTAAATATTTTAGTTAATGTGTCTGTATTTTCTTTTGTTGGGTAAAACTAATCAAGTTTGCATCTGTAACTTGCATATGTGCAGTCGGAAACATAGTGCCTGTGGGCCAATCACAGTGTTTTTTCAATGATTTGAAGGTTAATGGTGTCATAACATGTTATTCGGTAAACATTGGTGCTTTCCTTGTTTATGTGTAGGACTGAAAATAAAGATAACAGCTCAGTTAAAATATTTCCATCACTTACTGTGTTCTTAGATTTTTAGGCATTTTATTCATAGTTCTCTGTCCCTATATGTGAACTATAGGGAACTATAGTTCAGTTCTTTGGTTATGCCCACACAGCCTTTAATGGGACCTGACCTGTTTCCTAACCCCTGATATACAGTAGTGTAGGGTGACTGGTACATGTCTGCACCCCAGAAGGTTGGTGGTTCAAGCCCTGATGTGACTACAATAATATTTTCACGGCTGTTGGATGTTTCAGCAATGTCCCCTGCTTAGTCTAATCAACTGTAAGTTGCTTTGGATAAAAGAGACAGCTAGATGACTGTCATGTAAAGCAGTACTTCTCCGGGTACTGTTCAGTTCGTGCTGTGCTCATTTCTGCATGTTAGTGAAATAACAAGATTTTGTTTTTTAAAACAGAAATTAGTGAATATTTCTGGACATTTGGTAAGTGAGGGCCTTTTTGGTATAATCATGTGTAATTTTAAAAATGTCTGCTGGTAAAAGATTTAGCCAAAAAAGCTGGAAGAACTGTAAGACCTGAACATGTAATGATGAAAGAGGAGAATAATGGGATACATGTGCACACGTTACATTAAAGGCATTCAGCAGATGCTCTTATCCAGAGCAATGTATAGTTGATTAGACTAAGCAGGAGACAATCCTCCCCTGCAGCAATGCAGGAATATGGGCCTTGCCCGAGGGCTACTTTTGTATTGTGGCCACACCGGGGATTGAACCACCAACCTTGCGGGTCCCAGTCATCTACCTTAACCACTATGCCACAGGCTGCTAGACACGTCGAGTATTGTCTGCGCATGCCAATGAATGTGACTATGCTGCAGAATGGGCTGTTCTTCCGTTGAGATGTTTAAACAGCAGCTCACAGTGGATATCAAAGACCCCATTGCACTTTCCAAAAGAGTAGGACTAACCTCGGTTTCCTGGCCAAATTCCCACAAAACAGGCTTTGGCCTAATAACCCCTTAAATCTGATTGACTACACAATCTCTCGCATTCGTACCCACTTTGATTTCGCAGGTCATCACAGCAAGCTGACCTACTGTACCTAGTTTAAAAATAATCTCCACAATCACAACTGAACCACCGTTTGCATGCTTATGCTCTCCAGGGTTGGCGGTGGTGACAGTGAATAAATGCGTTTCAGTGACAGGATCAAATTACTTGCTCCTTTTTCATCCATTTCCTTCAAAAGGAAACGCACATTTCAAGGTAATGTCAACCGTAAGCATTTTCATTTGTCCCTGTTGAGGGAGCTCAGGGCCTGCAGTCCCCCGCTGTAACAGAGGGGGCAGTGTGGGTATGTTGACGTCGGACAGGCATTAGCTTTCCTGGCACGCAGGCTGGAGGAGGCCTGTGCGAGGCGCTCCGTCCCTCTCCACTGGACCTGTGCAGTGGGGTCAGGTCCTGTAATTACACCGAACATGCACCTTAATCACCTGCTCTGCGCTGACCGGGGCGCGCTGATTCAAGTCTCAGCAACGAGAGGCTGATACACACTGCGACCGCTGTGGGTTGGTGGCTGTGTGTGTCTGTGTGTGTGTGTGTGTGTGTGCGTGTGAACCCGTGTGGGTACATGCATGCGTGCATACTGTAGCTGAACATTTTTTGTGACCCAATTCTATAACCTAAATTTCTATCTGAATATTTGGAATGTTATTCAAAATATGAATCAACTGGAGCATTCTCAAGCAAAGCAGCGACCATTTTGAAGGTAGCCAGCTGGCTACTATTGCTTGCCAGAGCATAAGTTTGTAAAACTTACAATTGGAAAGTTTCTCTGTCGAACCAATTACTAACATTGTTCACTATTATACATTTTGGAAATCAATATATATTCAATTTACTCACCGGTTTGCTGACTTAAATATTTTATTAGCATCTCCCTTGATTGGTATGTATTCTTCTGGATAAAATGGCAGATAAGTATGTATTTAAGCAAATTAACTGTTTTTTTCAGGGTCCATGAGGTCTACTTCGCTGTTTTTAAAGATTTATTTTCTTTAAAAGAAATCACAAATCAATATCTTTGCAGTACTGGCATTGGCATTGGGCCATGTCTCACATTAGAATGCAGTGTCTCCTTGTTTTCATAATGTGGACTAATAACTGATTTGTTCCCCCCAGTTAGCAGGAAAAAATACATGATGTACAGGGTCTGTTAGTAAGGAGGGATAAACTCTCAGATTGCCTTGGAGAATAGAGGGAAGGCCATGTGCCATTTAGAGCATCTACACTCAGTGATCACTTTATTACACATCACTGTACACCATCTTGTTAATGCAAGTATTTATCGACCAATCATGTGGCAGCAACTAAATGCATAAAAGCATGCAGACGTGGTCAAGAGGTTCTGCTGTTTTTCAGACCAAATGTCAGAATGGGGAAGAAAAGTGATCTAAGTGACTTTGAAATGATTGTTGGTGCCAGACAGGGTGGTTTGAGTATCTCAGAAACTCCTGATCTCCTGGGCTTTTAAAGAGAATGAAACAAAAGAACATCCAGTGAGCGATTGTTAATGAGAGAGGTCAGAGGAGAAGGGCCAGACTGGTTACGTTAATGCAAATAACCACACATTGGTGGTATGCAGAAGAAGAGCATCTCTGAACACACAACACATCAAACCTCTAAGTGGATAGGCTACAGCAGCAGAAGACTTAATACGTCTAAAAGAATAAGTAGAATAAATTCCTAATAACATACTCACCGAGTGTACATCTGTGTCGACTTGCTCTGCGTGACTCACATACTTAGCTGGTGTGTTTTTATCTGCGTCGAAGACCTTCATGAATCATTGAAAGGCCTGTCTTTTCCTCTCCTGCCCAACCTGGTTCGGCCTGATACCATATACCTCTGAGAAATGAGACGTGGGGATCATCTGTGCCCATTGTCTGAGGCCAGGCAAACGCACAAATCTGAAGAAGTTTTCTGCTGCGAAAAAGAGCAGTGACGGCAGCTATGGTATAAATAGGAGAGTATGAGGTATTGGAGAAACATTGATGGCCTTGTGGGCTATTTTTGATCCTGAGTACCTCCTCTCCTACCAGTCTAGACTTCAGACTGGAGAGGAATTTTGATAGATTTTTTAACTGGCTTGTACCCTCTTTCAACTAACAGTTCTATGATTCGTGCTTGACGAAGACTGTTTCCAGGTTTGCCAGGCAGAGTGAGGTGCCTTTCATTGGGAAGCAGGAATGGCCCTGAAACTGAATGGTTCTTTCTCAGCACTTTCTGAATAAGCCAGAGGCTACATGCTTTAGCGTTAGCGCAGCACAATGCATTAGCAGACTGAGCGCAGCGCGAGTGTGCAGCTGTTAACGTGTGCTAGCATGTTAGCGTGCAAGCGTGTATCCGGCCTTTGAGCTAGCCACTGTAAGTATGAGCTTTTCAGATGAACACAGCTTCCCTTACATTTTCAAAGCTCAAATACAGACGCTGTTTTTTTGTTTGGCAATATTACCAAACCAGCAGCAGACAAATTACGTACATTCAACAAATGTTAGGTAGCCAGCTAACGGTACATTCAGTTCGCATATTTTGGTACAGTACTCTGTACATTCAGTCTGCGGCCAATCCCGATTAACTGGAGCTTCTGCTGCACAAACTGATGGTTGTTTTCGTCATGAACAGGCCGACTTGACATCTTGTGTGATAGATGTGCGTTTTGGGTGGGTTCTCGCTTAAGACAAGATATGTTCCATCTACAGTACTTCTAAGTGAGGCGAACCCTGGCTTGAGACTTGCAGACATTTTATTTAGTTGTACTGTATCCCTCTCAGGCCATTGCTTGATTGTATAAACACTGCCAAACATATTGGCTCCTGGGATGATGGCTCAGTGTATCTTTGGAAGTGGTTACCAATGGCTCGACAGAAAATAAAAGTGAAACTGACAATAAATTCAAATTCACATTCTACGATTCGCTCCTGCAGACAGCTGTAAAGGCGTCTCTTTCTTCCATATCCAGCTAATACTCTTGATTTTAGTTTCATTTCTATGTCATAAAATGCCAAGTAGAAAATGCTTTTAAGAAGCAACAGGTGCCTGGATATATAATATCTGGAAAATTTATATATTCCTGTTTTATAAGTCACTCGTGCCTTGTAACAATGAATAATGGGTTTCTCAAAGGAAAGAGTGCAATGTAATGGGAACTCCATGAAATTCCATGTTTTCTGTCTCTGTTGGGGGGACCTCAGTTATATTTTGTTGCCGCGCATGATGGACCACCTGTTGCAGAATTGCGTGGGTGCCTATCCAGTCAGAGTGCACATATCTCTGATACATTTAGCCCTTAATATCTGTAATGCACATCATTTTCTCGATCAGGCCCCCCGTTTGTCCAGGTACTCAGCACAAATCCTGCAGGGAGGTATTTAACAATGGAGCCTGCTAGGCATCGCTGTTGCTGTAAACCGATATTACCCAAGAATGCAATGTTAAGCATAAATGGATGGGCCGCCCACCAGCCTCTTAAATGAAACAAAATGGCGGCATGCCAACAGCAGAGAAGGTGGGGCTTTGGAAGATCAAACATCAGACTGGCTGTTGCCCGGATAGTGGTCGCCACAGGCATGTTGAAAAGGCAGAGCTCCTGAGGGATTGTGGGACAGGGGTGTTGCATGTTCCACCGCTAGTGGGGCAGGACTGGTTATGTGTGCGTGGGAGGAGGTGTCCAATAACATCCAGTAATACCCCGTCAGGAACAAACATCAGCGCTGCTCTTACAGCGGGGATTTCCCATGTCTGCTGCCTTTCCGCACTGCCTCCTGCCCGGTCCCATCCTGCCTCATTTGCCCTCATGACTTCTTTTCCAGGAACTGCTCGTTTCAGCGTACTTTTTGTTCACCAAGAGATTTTTTCACATTCACATCTTGTGCTTACAGCTGTAGTCAGAGATGTGAGCTCTAGCTGCAGTCAAATTTATAATTCCATTTTAAGTTGAAATTATCATTTCTGCTCAAGATCAGATAAAGCTTGATGATTCATCTAAGCAATGTTTCAGCTTCTATTTTCTCACAGAAATAAATGTAAAGTATTGAACAAAAATATGCAGTGTTAGAGAGTGCAATTTTACTGTCAATTTACTACCCAATTTACTATCATGAATTAGTCAATATTAAAAAAGATATTGTGTTAATGAGGTTCTTAATTAAAGAAAATTAATTACGTGGGTTTCCCGAACACACTTGTGAGACGGACTCTTAAGAGGAACTTAACACCGAACCTCTTTGCCAGTCGCGTTCCTGCTAAAGGCATAAGTAGTTGATTTGAACTAAATATAATTGCTACTAAATTAGGATTCCATTAATAATAGAGTAAATTATTAAGGAAACATTCCTGAACATCATCCTCTGTGTATTCTTATGCACCTTTGGTTCAGGTGCTGGATTTCGTGTAGTACAGCCGTGACAATTTGGCCTATTCTCCACATTGCAGTGATGGCAGTGTTTTAGGCTTATTTCTACAAGTATACAGGTGTAGTAATTGTTTTTATTAGTGGAGCGCTATGAAAGGAAATTTTTCTTATTAATTCCATTTAATTGGACTGAAAGTAGGGAAGTTATGTGACATTATCATGTTTGATTTAATACACTGTCATTCCAAATCATAGGCTATTCAGATAAAGTTTTTATGGGTAGGCTTTACATTTTATATTGTTATTGATATGATATTGTATACTAAGAGGGATTGTAAGATGCATTTAAAGAGGTTCTTAGCGGGAAACCCACCCCTTTTCTGTATGATTTGGTACAGGATCAGTGTGTGTCAGCTCTGTAAGAGTGTGATTGCAAGATCAGGCTGTGTGTCAGTTCTATATGAGTGTAATTACAAGATCAGGCTGTGTCAGTTCTGTGTGAGTGTGATTACATGGCCAGGCAGTGTGTCAGTTCTGAATGAGTGTGATTACATGGCCAGGCAGTGTGTCAGTTCTGTATGAGTGTGATTACACGCCAAGGCAGTGTGTCAGTTCTGTATGAGTGTGATTACACGCCAAGGCAGTGTGTCAGTTCTGCATGAGTGTGATTACACGGCCAGGCAGTGTGTCAGCTATCAAAGAACAGAGGATTCATTCCTCAGCTTCTGACCACAATGAGAAAGAGACTCTATTCCTGTATCTTCATGTATACACATCTCTGCATTTCCCCTGTATTCATGAGAGAGAATGAATAGATTAATGAATGAATGAATAGAGGGCAAAGCCAATGCCGGGAGAGAATGAGAACAAGCGGAGGGAGAGAAAGAGGAGAGGAATGACTAAGCGGGAGAGAAGGAATGAATCAGTAGGAGGCGGAGCGAGCGAACAAGCGAGGGGCAGCGCGATCTGAGATGCGTGCGGCACGCTCACGTCATGCGTTCTGTTCTGGGCACCGCAGCGGCAGGCTGAATCCGCTCATTCACAGGCAGCGCGCTCGTGGGCCCCAGAATGCTGCACATTCAGGAAAGGAAGTGAAGAGCTGGCGCTGTGTTTTTGTGTGCGTGTTTATTTTTAGTTTGGGCACTGTTTGTGCGTGTGCGTACATGTTTTTGTGAGAAAATGTGCGTGGGTGTGTATATGTACAGGGTTGTGTTTCTGCTTTTATTGTGTGTGTGTGTGTGTGTGCGTGCTTGCGTGTGTTTGTCTGTGGGTCTGTGAGTTTGTGTGTGTGTGTGTGTGTGTGTGTGTGTGCATATGCGTGCATGCATGTGTGTATGTGTGCGTGTTTTGCTGCCAATGCACTCCCTGGAGGTCCCCTGCTTATGGTTTATTTACTTTCTTCCCCATGTGTTCCTTGTGCTACTGCGTTCACTGTACTTCCCTCCTAATAGCGTACAGCTCAGCTTCACTGCTTTCTTCATCACGTGACAAAGTGCATACAGAGGAGTTCTTACATTATACTCACATTAATACAGTTTTATTCAGTGGAACAGAATCTTAATACTCACATTAATAGAGGCTCTCTGTTAACAGTGCGGTCGAGTGGATTGTGTGGCATTGGTCATAGTATGTACTTAGTAAAAGGAATAGCCATTGGAGTGAGGCTTTAATAGTCTGATTTGTCAAACTTAGCTTTCATCTCTGTAACTAATGCAGGCTACACTCTGGGCACAAGCTGGGCGCTTATTTCGGGACTGATTCGTGAGGGCACATCGGGGTTCCAGACAAAACCGTTTACCATTGTTTCCTAAACCAAATCTCTAGGAGCTAATGTGAATTTTTGGGTGTCGTAATCTCCTCTAAATGACAAATGCATAAAAATGTATACCTATGCTGTAATTGTGAGAACATTGTCTTATACTTCCACAAAATTGGGAGTGGTATTAAATGGTGCTGTGGTAACTCCTTTATGTTATGTTGTTAAGCTGTGATGCACCTCTTAACAATATGCAGGTCTGTACTTTCTCATCAACATGTTGAGGTGCACCAACATAATGTATGTAACCCTGGGGAAAGCACTGAGAGAAATTACACTGTTCCATGAAATATAGAATTTTGTTAGTATTTCGTTTTTTTGGAATTTTTGACTGACCGGCCTATGATATCCCCAAATTCCCAAGCTTGGTGACTATCGTAAATACAGTGAATTTATGCAGAGCATTGATTGACTAGCTTGAGAAACGGCACTAAAATATTTGTTGCATGTGGGACCATTTTAGCGGTATTTGTACACATTGTATCTGGTTAACACAGGACCGATCTGTGTGTACACTCATTGAGTGCTCCACTGAAGCTCTTAAGGAGCATTGTTATTGCTCTAATCCTAAATCTCTGGATACTTATTTTTCATTTAAAAAGGATGCGCGTATGTGTCTGTTGGGTTGTTTACGTCTGAGTGCGCTTCTGTGAGTGTGTGTGTCTGTGTGCGTTTGTGTGTGAGCGTGTGTGCCTCTTTATTGGTTTTTTATATGTGACTGTGTTTTTATGAGCAGATGTTCCTGTGTGTGTGTGTCTGTGTGTGTGGTTGGATTAATGGGTTCCCTAGGAAATATGAAAAGGCATTTGTAAACTGTATGATAAGATTGAGCTGTGCTGAAACGGTGTCCGCTGGTCGAGTGGGAGACCCTGCAAGCTCTGTTAATCCATCCTCTCTCTCTCATTCCCACAGGAGTCGGAAGATACAGATCCGGAATATCCCGCCTCACCTGCAGTGGGAGGTGAGTGTGGTGCATGTGTGTGTGTGTGTGTGGCAGTGTGGTGGCACTTTCCCACTAAACTAAACTGCCTTTGAACCTCAGGGGGTTGGCTGTGGTAACCTCAGGAAACTGCTAGCCTGATCTTTCCTCGAGAAAGCCATCCAGGGATAGCTAAATAGCCTGCGCTCCATTAATATCCTCTGCAATGAGTGTACAAGCCTCAGTGTACTACAGGAGAGTTTGGACCAATCAAAGGAGACTGCATTTCTCACCGATGACAAAGGGTAACCTATGCTGTAGGTTCTGGGTGAGCAGCTAGAGGGCGCTTATGCAACGGTAACCTGATGGAATCCTGCACCGAATCCCACGCTACCCTGCAGGACAAAGCTAATTGTGTTACACTGCTCCAGACTCCCAGGGGTAGTCGGCTAATGTCATCGCCCAGTCTCTAAATGCCGACGAGTTGGCTATAGGGCTCAACCTGGGCGTGTTGCTGGTGCACACACAGTCTCTTGGGATCTCAGTAAGCGGCTGGTTTTGAATGTTACTGTTTCTGTGAAACAGGATAAATATTAATTAATGTGACACTAACGTGACATTAATTATAACACTGTAGAGGCTGGTGCTGGTGACATCACCCCTGTTGAAAATGGTGGGTTTTTCAGATGTCTTTCCTGATTATAAGCCAGCGAATGTCGATAATGCTAGATTGCGGGGTTGCGCCACCATCTCTGGACAGCGAAAGACATTTTATTGTGTCGAATGGCACAGGATCCCTTGGACAGAACAGACAGATGGGCTTACCATACTACAGATCTTTCCTCCAAAGATTTGGCTGATCTCACACATGCTGATGGCTTAGTGCATGAATGACCTCCGCTCACACTTTCTGATTCTTCATTAATAAGCCCAAGGAGCTGTTTCTATCTATTGCACTCTGCTGTCTGTGTGTACTAAATGTTCAGCCAGTTTCACCCCTAAAATCTGTTGAGTGTGAACCTGCTCTAAGAGAGTCAGAGACACTTTTCCTGATCAGACGACAGACATCACACCGGAGCTGAATGACTGAGTTACACTTTGTTCCAACACTTGTGTGGCCCTGGCAGGACGTTGTTGTGGCATTTCTCTTTTCGTGGGTGTTGCGTGGGAGCGATAGGCCCTGCAGTCTCTCTCCGCGTCTGAGTCCAACACTGTGGCAGGAACAGCAGGTGTGGAAGTGTATGAACACTGGGGCTGCGATCTCCAGACTCCGGGAGAGCTGCCTCCTGGCTCCGTGTTTCTCTATGTCGCCCTCTACTGGCCGGTCCGGGCACTGCCGGGGAATACTCATGGCTGGCAGCGCTGAGAGTGCTACCTGCGGCAGGTCTCAACCCGTTTAACCAAGATAGCGTGACCATTTCTACAAATAAAAAACAGGAAATAATCACATTTAGCTTGAAATATTGTGAATATTGTTTATAGGCAAGTTTTTTACAGTTTAAAGCATTTTTAAGGAAAAAACTGGGTTAAGCAGGTGATTTTAATGTTGTGGTTGATCGGTGTAGCTTGGAGGACAAACCTCACTGAATACCAAGACTGCTGGTGGGCACTAGAACGATATTTATCCAGCCGTTTACACTATAATTGCCCAATATATTTAGACAATGCCCGAACAGCTAAAGTATAACCATAGATGAGTTGAAGTCAAGTTTCATTTGTGGTATCATTTATGTGCATAAATGGCTGGCATTAGTTCACAGCCTCAATGAAGCAATGATGGGACCGACAAGAGCGAAGATGGAAACTAGAGAGTGATTTCGTTTTCATGTTCTCTATTTATCTTTTTTTCTGCTAATTTCTTTCTTTCTATACTATTACTATCATTTTTTTAGATCACAATTTTGCTTATCCATGTTACTTGTGGGGCATGTGGGTCGGGGGGGAGGGGGAGTTTTGTAAGTGTGGGGGGCTTGCGACCTGGACGTTGGAGGGGGTCACTTCTATAAATATGGATGGATCAATAATTGTATCATAATCAAGTTGACCTCCTACATGCTGGGGGGTGACATGACGTCTAAGAGAAATAAGGTTCTCTGATGCCACTTCCTGGAAGGTGCATGGGATGGAAACATTGAGATGTAGAAGAACTGGGCACAGCTTCCTTTCGCTGGTTCCCTGGATTCCTACAGGGAGCTGCTCAATGGTGCATGAAGCCAGTTGACGGAGGCTGCCATGTTTGACTACGGGGTGTTTTGGCACCAGAGAATGTGCACTGAGTACCTAAAATGTGAAGGGTTGAATAGGACTGAAAATCTTATATCCGTCTGTGCAGGTGAAAAAAAATTCTGCTAAGAAATCGGTCCCTAGAGAGTAATTAGTTCAGTGTGAAAAAATTTTAGAATTTAAAAGTACTGTCCAAAATAGTATAAGTTCGTTGGGGTAAATTCATAGTTTTGAATGGACGTCAGTGGGGAAATGAGCTTTTTGGCACCAGAGGCCTAATGAACTGCAATACATCTGGAAACTGCCAGAGTCTGCAAGCTTCTGGGGTAATGTCAGTCCCTGGTCCCCTGGATGAAAAACAACAAGGGAAAAATTCAACTTGACTTGAAGTAGAGAGGAAAAACTTATTTTGTTCTTTAAAATGAATGCATTTTGGGAATAACCTTCGTCAGCGTTTCATTAGATAGGTAAAAGAGACCATGTGTTTGTAAGGGAATGAAAGATGTGTCTTGCATTGAGAAACGGTAGTGAATTGGTCCGTGGCCACTGTCTGAGTGAATAACCGAAGTAGCTACTGAGAATTATAAACGTCTGTATGGATCTCTATGTAGAAAAGAATCTGAGAGAACCAAAATAAAATTGTGTGTATGTATGAAATATTCACAGGTGTTTATTGCACGTTATTATGCTTTACTGTATGTATATCATACCCACCTCAAATATTTTGTAATTCTGGCCTTATCTGTTTGATTGTGTGTGTGTGTGTGTGTATATGTGTATGTGTATGTGTGTGTTTGTGTGTGTGTGTGTGTGCGTGTGCATATATGTACATATCGGCTGGTACAAATCATATGCCTGCCATGAAAATTGTTGAAGCAGGTGGAGGTGGGGAGGCCCTCAGTGATGAAATCCTCCCCATCTCCCCACCATCATTTTGCATGCTGTGTACACCTGTGTGTTAAACTCGTTGTGTGTTAAACCTGTGTGTTAAACTCATTGTGTCTTAAACCTGTGTGTTAAACTCGTTGCATGTTAAACCTTTGTGTTAAACTCTTTGTGTGTTAAACCTGTGTGTTAAACTCTTTGTGTGTAAAACCTGTGTGTTAAACTCTGTGTGTTAAACTCTTTGTGTGTTAAACCTGTGTGTTAAACTCTTTGTGTGTTAAACTCTGTGTGTTAAACTCTTTGTGTGTTAAACCTGTGTGTTAAACTCTTTGTGTGTTAAACTCTGTGTTAACTGTGTGTTAAACTCTGTGTTAAACTCTGTGTGTTAAACCTGTGTGTTAAACTCTGTGTTAAACCTGTGTGTTAAACTCTTTGTGTGTTAAACCTGTGTGTTAAACTCATTGTGTGTTACACCTGTGTGTTAAACTATTTGTGTGTTACACCTGTGTGTTAAACTCTTTGAGTGTTACACCTGTGTGTTAAACCCTGTCTTATCTTTTCTCGCTACAGGTCTTGGATGGCCTTTTAGCACAGTACGGTACTGTGGAAAACGTGGAGCAAGGTAAAACATTTCACACTGTCAGTCACACCAGTCTGTGGTTTAAAGATGGCATGAGAATATGCATTCTATGCTCAATTTCTGCACATAGAGAATTTCTTCTTTCTCACATTCCCATTTCCAAAATGAACCTGATCATGTATATTTTAATTAATAGACATATTTGTTTGACTGAATCGAAAAGTACATGCTTGAATATGAACATACTGTACCTGTCACTTACCTCACAGGTAACTCAAATTGCATCCCATAATAAGCTACATATGAGCTGTGGGAGGGTTTGGCCATGAGGCAGGTATGATCTCTGTTTTTTGGGGTGGATGTGGATCTTTCCTGCAGAGGTTAAAGCAGGCGCCTTGCTGTTGCACTCAGTCACACTCAGTCTGTATGTGCGGGTCCCCTTGCTGAAGTGTTGTGCTCACAGCAAGACTACAGACTCACCGGAACACCAAACACTCATGTGTACCCATCGCAGTAGCATAGTCAATCCTGAGTTTGAGAGCACTGTTCCCAGACCCAGCCTACCCCTGCCATTCCCCAAAGTACAACAAAAGTACATACAGTATACAAAACACACCATTAAAACATATAGACTATACAATAGTGCAAATGGGCAAGTAGCAGCAAAGATGTTATACTGTATACATAATGCAAGAAAACAAATCATATAAAATAATGAGTGTTCCCTGGTTAAGTCATTCTGTATTCAATGTTTGTATGGCATAGGGAATTAAATACTTCTTGAAAATCACGTTATTTGGCTGACACTTTTATTCAAAATGTGGTCTACGGTCCCCTGGGGTATATATTCCTGCCCACCCTTGGGACCCTAAATTGATGGCCAGACGGGAGGAGCTCAAACTCTTGAGTGCAGTGGGTGTGAAGTATCTTCAATTAAAAGTTTAGCCTGTCTGTGTACAGCACCGTCAAATATATTGCAAATCTTTTTCTTTTTTCTGTGGCTTACCAATTGTCTTCCCTGTAAGGTTAACAATTTAGAGCTTGCTTTTGCTCGAATCGCCATACCATGCTGTTATGTTAAATGATAAAATGTTTTAACCCGGCCTCTCTAAGCCATTTCAAGTATGTGTTGGTTAACACCAAAGCTTCTCAGTTTCCTGATTAAAAACAACTGCTGATTAGCTCTCTTAAAAATGCTCTCATGAGTTCTCATTAAAAGTTTGGGTCTGATCAATGATGAGGAAATCATAGAGTTTACAGTTTAAATTCAGTGTGTCATGTTATGAAATGCCCAGAAGAGTATACTGGCCAATTGTCTGAGGAGCTCCAAGGAGTTTTTCATCGTTTCACCACACCACAATCGCATGCCAGCCTGGGATCAGAGACACTCTCGATAGAGCAGGGGTGCCCAATCATGTACCCTGGTGGACCGAGAGTATGCAGGTTTTCACTCCAACCTATCACGACACCAGCTAATTTCACTAATTAATTATCTGGTTGAGGGCGGCACAGATGGTGCAGTGGGTAGCACTGCCGCCTCACAGCAAGGAGGTTCTGGGTTCGAATCTCCGTCGGCCGGGGCCTCTCTGTGCGGAGTTTGCATGTTCTCCCCGTGTCTGCGTGGGTTTCCTCCGGGGACTCCGGTTTCCCCCCACAGTCCAAAGACATGCAGGTTAGGCTGATTGGAGATTCTAAATTGCCCAGGGGTATGAGTGTGTGAGTGTGTGAGTGTGTGAGTGTGTGAGTGTATGAGTGTGAATGGTGTGTGTGCCCTGCGATGGAGTGGTGACCTGTCCAGGGTGTATTCCTGCCTTACACCCAATGTATGCTGGGACAGGCTCCAGCCCCCCTGCGACCCTGTTCAGGATAAGCGGGTTAGGATAATGAATGAATGCATGAATTATCTGGTTGAAGTTGTGTTCATTGGTGAACTCAGCTGGCGTAGATAGGCTGGAATGAAAACCTGTGTGCTCTCGGCCCACCCCTGAGATAGATGGACGGGTTTCTGTACTTCCTCTTCGGGGTCCTGCAGTGAGCCTTTTGGTGGGGATAAACCCGCACCACTTCCTGCTCACGTTCTACATCAACCCGGCACTGCTGCACCAGCGCGTGACTGTCCGCATGACAGATCGCTGGGGATATTTCCCAGGGGACCGTGGACCACGTGACACATCTCTCTGCCTCTCTCCTCCCCTTCACAGTGAACACTGACACAGAAACGGCAGTGGTGAACGTCACATACGCCAACAAGGAGGAGGCTAAAGTGTAAGTGATGTCCTTATCTGTGTTCTGCCTTAACTTCAGTGTTTTAATCACACACAATCCCTCCCTGTTTTCCGACTGCTAGCAAATTACTCCCAAAGAGTCCTATCTAAAATATATTACTTCAGATAATGGCAATGCAATTTTGGTCAATCTGAGCTCCAGATTTATTGGCACCCCTGACTGGAAATGCGCAAAAAAGACTTAAAAAAAAGACAATATTAACAAATTAAAAACATAAAAAAATTAACATTTTGGTCAGATACAGCGTTAAGTTTGGCATCAAAACCGAGATGATTAAAGCAGATGCGCTCCATACCCGCAGTGAAATATGGAAGTAGGTCAGTGATGTTCTGGAGCTTTTTTTAATTTCAGAGGTCCAGGATTACTGGTTAAGATCAGTGGTATAATGGATTCCACCAAGTATCAGGCAATTTTGGCAGACAATCTAGTTGCCTCTACCACACAGCTGAGATTTAGCTGTAGGTATGTGGACTTTCCAGCCAGATAATTACCCAAAGCATCCTTCAGAATCCACACAGAAATGGTTTGTGACAACAAAGTCTATCTTCTGCAATGGCCATCTCAGGCACTGGATCTCAATCCAATTAAACATGCGGGCTAGAGCAGTTTATAAGCGCAAATCCAAGAATGTGAAGGACCATGCAAGGATCTGCATGGAGGAATTGTCCAAAATCCCAAAAATGTGTTCCTTAACATTGTCAAGCATTACAGGAAACTTTTCCATGCTGTTATCCTTCCCTGAGGTGGATGCACCAAGTACTAAACAAGGATTTGGAGGAATCATTTTTAAAGTACAGCATTAATAAAGTACAATATTGTTCACATGTTTACATTTTGTAAACTTTATTTTTGTAAAATGAACAATAATTTGTATTATTATACACAATAATAATCAATCCCATACATCATGTTTTGCAAATGTCAGTCTCTCCATCCTGTATATGTTGTTAACAATGTCCATCCATTTGGTCACGGTAGGAGGCTCTCTAGAAAGCCATCTCCTTGTGATGCCCTTTTTACTTGTAACCAGCAAGACTTTCAACAAGTATTTGTCATTGGTGGGCAATTCTCCGGGCAGATACATGTTGACATGTTTAAGTATGTGTGTGCTATGTGTGTGACTACCCCTATCTGTCATCAGGGCCATTGAGAAGTTGACAGGACACCAGTTTGAAGACTACTCCTTCAGGGTCTCATACATTCAGGACGCGGACGCAGTCGCGACCCCCCAGGCTCCTCGCCCACGTCGAGGGGGGCGGTCATCACGGGACCAGGATGGCCCCCAGCCTGGTCCCTCAGCCGGCCTCGGGGGCTCTCGGCACAAGCTCCAGGACTTTCCTCTGCGCATTCTGGTCCCCACGCAGTTTGTCGGCGCCATCATTGGAAAAGACGGCCTTACCATCAAAAACGTCACGAAGCAAACCCAGTCCAAGTAAGCCAGCCAGACTCCTGAACCTGTATTGTCCCACACTCCATAACCTGTACCGACTCCAACTCTAGTACCTCTACTAACCCAAACTCCAGCGCCTGTACTCACTCCAAACCTGCACCTCTATTTGGCTACTCATCTCCTGCGCCAACCAAAACCTAAGACCTCTACTGACCCAAACTTCTAGCACCTATACCAACCCAAACTCAGCAGGTCTACTGTACTACCCATCATCTCCACCACCTCAATCCCAACACCTGTACTGACCCAAACTGCACCTGTTCTCTCCCTTTCTCTCTGACCGCCCTCTCTGACACACACAGGCAGGCGTGACGCTGTAACCGACACTGTAACAGCAGCTGATGCTACAAAGTCTAGTCACGCTTATTGGTGGCTGCCCTTTATAATTTATTGCTTAGTTTTTTATTCTTTTATAGAAGCAGGCCCGTGTTAGAATACCCAAGCCAATATGACTAACAGCTGTTGGCACAGGTTTACTCAGCTTAAACTTCACGAGCCTGAACAGGCTCATCTGCTTTTTCATTATATTTTGTGGTTATTGGTCATACACACTGTACAATTGTATTACGGTGTATTTTTTTTGACAGCCAATTACTGACAAAATTCCCTCAGGGCGAGTATTGCAGTACAAACTGCACAGCTGGAATCCAGCACAGTCAAAACAAGTGTCCATGTGATGTGGTCTCAGGTGAACAAAAGGAGCATAAAAAATAATTTTCATGCAACAGGAGTCATTAGACATTAGAGAAAAGTTTGCTGGGATTTCTGTGTAGGTGGAATGTGATGTCCCCAATGTTGAATTGCACCAGGCAAGATCTTGGGGTTTATCAAGAATATAAATGGGAAGTTGTTACCCTCCTTAATACAGAGATATTTGTGAATGGAGAGATGTTGCTGCATCTACACAGCTCCATTTGAGAGTTGTAGGCCCTGTGTGTTCATCCTTTTTTTCCCACTATTCAGACAGTCTGAAAACTCTGTGCACTTTCCCATATCACTACAATGTGACTTACCAGGTAGAAAGGAGTTGCTGTTACTGGGCTGCAAAGCACTCTGGTGGAAGCAGAAATCGTAACTCTGTTACATTGTCTGGTCACGTTGAAGATGACTGGTGATTGCCATAATCATCTATTTATGTCTTCATAGGAGCCAGGGAACTGTGTGTCTTTTTGTGGCTATTATCCTGCTCTGAAGCAGTCACAGTTGGCTACTATTGGGGATATGTTTTCAGTGGTGGGCTGTGTACATCAGTTGTGCTTCTTGGAGCCTGTGGCATGAGTCTTTTGTCATACAGTATTTTTCTTGTGGTCCTGTTCCTTCTATGCTAGCATTATAGTGAGCTGCATGTCTCAGTTTCAGTTTTCCTCGACCGGTGCTGTCTGACAAATGTATGGCTATACGTTTACTCTCAAGCTGTACATGCACTGATTTATGGTAATTGTATGTTCATATTCCTTGAAATATTTTGATAAATGGGTCACAATACTATACACATTGTCAATGGTACTAGCACAGTACACTTTAATTGGCTTAATGTTTGCTTAGCTCTAGATAATTTAGACAGCATACTGAGGGTTTCATGTTCAGCTTGGTGTGTTGTTGATTATGGGCAGTGGTTATGGTCTTGTGGTTCTGGTCTGCAATGGGCTGAACACCATGTTCTTGAAGCTGGGCAAGAGTGCTTATTGAGGTTGTATCGAGGCCTGTTATTATTTGGGGCGGGATGATGCACGCAGCTTGTGTTAAGATATTGATTGTGCTACTCTGATGAAGCAGTGCAGCAACGATATATTATAATAATGCTTACATTGAAAAACAACTGAGTATTCCACTGTACACTCTCAGAAAAATCGGTCAAAAGGAACCCATACCCATCACACCTATGATAGAGGGTTCTATAAACAACCAGAAGGGTTCCATTAAGAACTAAGAAGGGTTCCTCTATGGAAACAACCCGTTTTTCTAAGAGTGCAGAAAAAAGCATGAACTTCACTATCTTTGTTTGTTTCCGTGTATGGTGTTAACTTGCGACGGAATATCATGCATCATACATTTTTCTAATGGTATCTAATACTCAGCATTTGCTCAGTAAATGTTAATCATTTGGGATGTTAAATGACTGTGCCAACATACAGTATGTGAATATGTGTATTTTTGTCTATCTCAACATGGCAGCATTTACTGCAAATGGCCTCATATTAAAGGTGACAGTCTGCTCTTAACCTCATGTTCATTGTTTCTTTCAAATCCATTGTGCTGGAGTACAGAGCCAAAAAAGTACAGAAATTGTACCACCACCTAAATACTGCACTGTGTGTGAATTTACTAAAAATCAGCATGGCAGCATTTCCACCTGTGGCCATGTGTGTGACACATAGCTGGTAATGTCTCAGTTCATTGTAATTATATGGTTTGTTGTTTTCCGTTTCCATATCCTGTGCACGCGTCTGTTATTTGAGCTGCTGACTCAGCCTTCTCTATCATCGTTGATTTTTATTGTACAGTGTGGATTATATCTACAGTGTGGATTATATATAATATTATATATAATCCATACTGAATCACTGCAACCTTGATGCCTCCTCAGCTTTCCTCCCGTAACCATAAGCAATGCAAGGCGGTGGAATCTGTTATTTTAGAAGTGTTTATTTCCGTTGTTCTCGTGGAGATGAACAGAGTGTTCCCACGCAGTAGACTTTGGGTGTGCGCTGACCTTTTGGTGCGGTTGATGTGGTGGGCAGGCTGCTTCTTGTTGATTCTGAGAGACAGGTGATGTCAAATCCTGAATACTTTCAGACATTTTGTTATCAAATGCTCCTTTCTTTGTTATCCTTTCTTTACAGAGCGGACTGAGAATTTATGTTCATTCCAAGATAGCATTCGTCTTTTCTCAGAACACATCGACTGACACATTAAATGCTGGTTAATCCTCATGTCCTTTCCTCCCCCACATCGCTGATGCTATGTTTTGCCCTTCATTCTTTAAGCACCAGGGTTCATATTATTATACATTTCTGGACTGTGGTCAGCCCATAAATGAACAGGGCCACCATTAGTTATCACGCAAACTGCTCAACGTCAGGGAAAAGGGGATTATTTGTTTAAGTTTGTCTCTGAGAGCTCTCAGACTTCACTTGCCGGCTATGCTTTGGTGGTATAGTTTTGGGTTCAAATACTTTTATACACTTCACTGAGCCTGTCTGGTACATTGGAACCTATGGAAAACTCTCAGAAAGTGCAAACTCTGCTTCTGGTCCTCTTGGTTGGCTCAATTGCCCCAGGCAAGATCAGTCAAGCACAGGAAAGTATTGGATTCCAAAAAGATGATGTATTTGACCCAGGTTATCTTGGTGGAGAGCCTTCTCTGTGCTTCTGAATGCTGTGACAGAGTGTCTGTCTGTCTGTCCGTTTGTCCTTCCCCTGACAGAGTCGACATACACCGGAAGGAGAATGCTGGTGCGGCAGAGAAGCCTATCACCATCCACTCCAGTCCAGAAGGCTGTTCCGCTGCCTGTCGCATGATTCTGGACATCATGCAGAAGGAAGCCAGCGAGACCAAGGCGTGAGTGCGGTCCGAACGTAAACTCGCCGTGTTCCAGACAGAACACAGGGAAGCGGCTGCTTCCACCACATTACATTAACATACAAGTTAATGTCCATTCAATGGTAGTTTTTCTCCTGAGGAATGTGGGTTATGATTATGGTTGCATATTGACTATCTTCAACACTAAAACACTTTGATTGATGTGACTTGGACCAATAATTATAGACAAAACGACAAATAAGTGCACCATGTCCCTGTGTTCGGAAGACCATGTTAGCTCATGATGATCCGAACGCCGCTGTATAAGCCTGCCTGGTTCGTAGTCTCTCGTTAGCAACAGCTTCCCCACCACAATGTCACAGTATAGCACTATTACCATGTCACTGTATGCTGAAATGGATCGTGTATGTGACTTGTAACAAGTTTTTATGTAAAGGGAAAGAATTATACTTTAAACACACCCAAAAACCAAAGCTGATCTGGAAGTAATTGTGTAGTTATTCGTCGTGAAAGTTGCACTGTTCGGAACATGGTGAGCTAACTTGGTGTTCGGAACATCGTGAGGTTACGTTACCAAAATCCCAACTCAAATTCCCTCAGTCCCCCCACTGCACACAAACCCCACAATGACTCTGTGGCTGAATGCTCTTTCGTCCCTCAGAGCTGAAGATATTCCTCTGAAGATCCTGGCCCACAACAGTCTTGTGGGACGGCTAATCGGGAAGGAGGGCAGGAACCTGAAAAAAATCGAGCAGGAAACCGGGACCAAAATCACCATCTCCTCGTAAGTCCCAGTACATCACATACTGTTTCATCCCACCTGCAGCCTGCCTCTGAGCTGCTCTACAGAGATATAAGTCTTCTGTCTGATGAATATAGACTATGGAAATCACAGGAAAGCATGATTTAGTACAGTTTGGTGTTCAGGCTTTTACAGCAGTATTAACTTGGGATATGGTGCAGATAACTTCTTAAAAATCATGAAAATTGCACAATACATATCAGTTGTCTGCATTAACATAGTAATGACTTCTTAAGCACATTTAATGTAAAAATAAAAGACAATAATTTGCATTGAGTCATCAGTTACGGACCTGTACGAAGTCAATTTACCAGAGCCAAGTTTACATTACATCCCTTCACCAAAATTACGGCTGAATGGAGTGATCATTTGTTTTGCAGTGATATACAATTGTCTTTCTGTTTGCTATAGCTCATTAGGCACAGCCACAAGAGTTATCCTTTTCTTGGCTCAATTCAGTACCTCCCTGATTTGAGCAATTGATTTGTAAATTATTTGGTCTTGAAAGCATTTTTAGAAATCGTAGATTGCAGCAATTTCATGGGTTGCATTCCCTAATCCTTTCCATTCGGAGTAATGAATTACTCCGCGTCTGTGTAGATCTGCTCAATGACCCTGCTGAAAAAAAGCAGCTCAAGCTGGTAGCTCGTTAACCAGTTCAGACAAGCTCAATACTCAACATGGTCAGACCAGCTCAAGCTATGTTTTGAAACAGCTGGTAGCTGGTCATTTCAAACTGGTCATAGCTGGATTTTACACCAGGGAAGAGCAAACAATAGAGAGGAACCCATCACTCACAACTACATCTGCTTGTCTTGTGTGTCCTGTTGCGATTGTCTGTGATGATACAGTATGAGATCCTGTGACGTCCAGTGATCTTGTGGACGTTTTTAGATTTTTAGAAATGAATCTTCATTCCCTTGTTTGCACAGCTAGATGCTGTGTCAGTGTGAGCCAGTTCAGAGCCTGTGTACAGAAGGGGTATTTTTGTAAGCCCTTGGATGGTTAGTCACATATCTTGCTCTGAGGAGAATGAGGGTCCTTCAGGTCTTTTATATACAGTGAATGTCAGGGATGCGTCGTGATCCTCCTGATGGCCCCTCCCCTTCCCTGCACTGCTCAGCCATCGTTTGACCATGCTTGACCTGTCCAGGTTTATCAGCGTGCTTCAAGCAGACAAATAGTAATTGTTTTGGATTCAAATACTTTTCTGTGCTTGACTCATGGTGCAATTCAGCCAGCCAAAACAATCACAAGGTGAGGCTTGAACCTTTTGAGAGTATTTCTTTGGCTCCAACAAACCAGACAGCCTGGGGCCTGCATGTAGCCTAGCTATGGTGCTTGACTGGGACCTGCAAGGTTGGTGGGTCAAGTCCCAGTGTAGCCACAATAAGATATGTGCAGCTGTTGGCCCCTTGAGCAAGGCCCTTAACCCCACATTGCTCCACGGGGGATTGGCCCCTGCTTAGTCTTAATCAACTGTAAGTTGCTTTGGATACAAGTTTCTGCCAAATAAGTGTAATGTAATGTAACCAGATAAGTTTGGTAAAGCGTAGAACAGCCAGCGCTTTAATCCTAAGCAATGACGTATTGGAAGTGAGGCGAATGGGGCAGGGAAGGCCACAGGTATTCGGGAGGAGAGGGCAGGGAGGCGGGAGTATACACGTCCACTGTCGTCGATGCCCCCTTGACGCCCGTGTCCGTCCCCACTCCACAGCTTGCAGGACCTGACCATTTACAACCCGGAGCGGACCATCACGGTGAAGGGGGGCTTGGAGGCCTGCAGCAAGGCCGAGGTGGACGTCATGCGCAAACTGAGGGAGGCCTACGAGAACGATGTCGCTGCTATAAACGTGAGCTAACGGGCTAACAGGCTAACGGTGAACATGCGCTTCGCTAAGAACGCGCAACGGCAGAAGCACAACTCTGTGGTTAGAGCAGCTGACGGCTACCCCAGCCGCTCCGGATATTAGGTGCCCATTGTAATGCGCCGTACTGGCTGTGTGACGCCGGAGATCAAGTATCTTATCAGATGTAGTCGTCTCTGACTCACTCCTTCTCCACCGCGCCGGCGGAGACACGTATGCTGTTTCCAGCACTCATTCGATACTCGGCTTTCCGCAGATAACGGCGCCGTCACCGGCCCAAGGGGGGAATGAGAGTTACTGCATTCTTTCCGTCTGCTTCATCTGTATTCAAACCTCTGTGTGAACGTCCAAAGACGGCACAACCCTGAAGGCATTCTCGCAAAAAGGCCAAATTTATATACACATGACTACGGCTTTAATTACGCCTATAAAGCAGCCTGTCAGGCAATCATTCCTCTTTAAATGAAAATTCTGTGCTGGTAGGCCCAGTCATTGCTCACAGGGTGCTCCAGTTGAAAGTCCTGTCTCTTCCATTGTATTGAGTCATTCCTCTGGGCTGTTTCTTATCAACAAGAGTGTTCCAGGCCTGGGTTTTCTACTAGAAGATTTGGCTGTTGGGAAGCAGCATTATGAAGTTCTTAGCACCATCTAGCAGTTAACATAGTATGTTACAGTGCATGACATGATGTTATGATGTTGAGAGTACTGCCTAGTGCAGGGTCACAAACCAGTTTCTGTTTTTGTTTTCTCCTCAAAATCAGCAACCGACTTAGCTCCAAGAAGCAAGGTCAGGTGACTAACTGTGTAAATAAGTGATCAATTAAGTGCTGACTAACAACGAAAGCCACCCTGCAGCTCTCTGGGACCAGGGTATTGGCAATTGGTGATGCCTTGCTGTTCCACTGAGTGCCTCAGAAGGTCCTTTGTTCCAGCAGCGGTCAAATTTCATAATGAACACTTCGAAGTGATTCATGGCTGTTAGTCATGAGAGATAAGGCTTTTTACAGTGTTGTTGTATTGGGAATGTAATGTTTGTATGATGTGGTGGCAAATGAGTTTCCCCCATGGGGAATAAATAGTTATCTATCTATTATATATCTGTCCTACCCCACAAGGTGTCTTCCTGTTCACTGTGACTCTTAACTGACAGGTGTCTTTCTCTTGATTGTCACACAGCAACAGGGCAACCTTATCCCTGGGCTAAACCTGAACGCTCTCGGCATCTTTTCCACCGGCCTCTCAGTGCTGCCCCCTGTGGCACCCAGGGGAGCTGCCCCTCCACCAGCTGCTGGATACAGCCCCTTTATAGTGAGTGCGCCCTCTTGTGGCTGCGGCCGTTAACACACCTGTAACCACACACTTCCAAGTGGATTCATATTCCCTGGGCTCCTATGGAAGGGGTTTTGTGTTCATTAGATGTTTTTTCCCCCTCTTCTTTTACTTGTGTAAAATGCATATGTTTTTGTTTATTTATAAATTAGGGGACGGCTCTCTTCTTTCCTCTCCTGCGCAAATTATTTTCCATCTTATGTATGTATGTTATCCTTTTATGTTCTTATATGCTGTTTCTTGTGCAAATAAATCAAATCAAATCAAGGGGCCAGCCCTGTATGAACAAACAGGGACAGGGCAGAGCAATGTATTATGGGATACAGCACAGGGAAAGGTAGAAAGGATAGTGAAAGGAATAGAGGGATGTGATGATGGATAGGAAGGAAGGGGTAAAGAAAGAGAGTTTATTCAGTGTGCTTGAGCAAAATCCACTGTGTTACTCCAGGGTCACTCGTCACATGTTGGAAGTCTGTATGGGGTTCCGCCAACCAGCATCATCTCCCACCAGCACTCAGTAAGTCCACGCTCCATTACCTCCTGCCCACAGTTTATGACACACTTCATATAAATACAACTTTATTGAGCATTTATGAAGTAAGACAAAGGTCAATGTTTCTGGAGACATTTAAGTCTTTCATAGTCGTAGGTTGAGCGCGCCACCGGATTCAAGCGCAATCAAACAGCACCCTCTAGCTGCTCTGTTTTGTCATGATCTGGGTAGATGTGGTGTGGAAATAGGAAGGCATCACATTTGTCTCTCATTCCTCAGGCGGTTTGGTGGAAAAGAGAACATTTTGAGTTATTACAGTTCAGATCCCATTGTGCTTAAATACCTTTTACTTGCTTCCTGCTGTTTAAATGTAATCAGTTCCTTTTCTTATTGCATAACGTCTGTGTGTTCAAAAGTTTGGAACTACTGTGAAAATGTTTATGTTTTTGAAAGATATTGATACTTTTATTCAACAAGGATGCATTAAATAGATTTAAAAAACTACAGCCAAGTAATTGATTTATATTTAAGATGTTACAAATTACTATTAAGTTTTTTATACATTTAAGACATTTTAGCTTCATTAAGCCACATAATTGTTCCCAGCTGTGCTTACTACAATGGATTTTTCTAGTGCCAAATTAGCATATTAGCATTTTGGGTATGGATGAGGTAACACAGGATGAGGTAACAGTGGAGTAATGGCTTCTGAAAATGGGGCTTTGCAATCATATACACACACTGATTTATTTCACCTATTTATTCATGCGATTATCTAATCAGGTAATTGTGTGGCAGCAGTGCGATGCATACAATCATGTAGATACGGGTCAGGAGCTTCAGTTAATGTTCACATCAACCATCAGAATGGGGAAAAATGTGACTTTGACCATGGAATGATTCTTGGTGGCAGACAGGGTGGTTTGAGTATCTCAGAAACTGCTGATCTTTTGGGATTTTCATGCACACTAATATCTAGAGTTTGCAAAGAATGGTGCAAAAAAACAAAAAAATCCAGTTAGCAGCAGTTCTGCAGACAGAAACACCTTGTTAATGAGAGGTCAGAGGAGAATGGCCAGACTGGTCAAAGCTGACAAGGTGACAGTAACGCAAATAACCACACGTGACAACAGTGGTGTGCAGAAGAGCATCTCTGAACACACACCACATCATAACTCTTAAATGGACAACCTACAGCAGTAGAAGTCTAAAAAATAAGTCTAATAATTACCTAATAAAGTGCTCGGTGAGTGTATATAAAGATGAAATCAAATAGTTCAAACAGCAACAGTGATTTGTAACATTATCAATGCCATGGTTTAATTTTTTTATTTATTTAATGGTACCTCGGTTAAAAAAGAAAAACAATTTATTTTTCTTTGTGGGTGGGGGGCTCTATGTTAAGTTAATGTTACAGAGTATGCATGTGCATACTCATGACTATATGATTCATCTCTCGCAGCCTCCTGAGCAGGAGGTAGTGTACCTTTTCATCCCAACCCAGGCTGTGGGTGCACTCATCGGAAAGAAGGGACAACATATCAAGCAGTTGGCACGCTTTGCTGGTGCCTCCATCAAGGTAGGATGTACCTGCAGTCTGTCTCTCCCACAAACAAAAGTATCAGCAATAGTGTTAGCTGGTCCTCCCAGTGGATTTGAGCTCAATGAAAAAAGGTCTGTATCCTCACATGACAGTGTACATAAGAGCCCTGCTGTAAAAGTAAGCTATACCAGCTTGACCGTCTTGAAAATGGAGCTGGTCAGAGCCGGTCATAAGCTGGTCTAGCTGGGTATCAGCTGGTCAGCCAGCTAGTGCTGTTTCAAAACATAACTTGCGCTGGTCATACCATGTGAAGCTGAAAGCTGGTCTGAACTGATCACCCAGCTAAACCATGTCGAGTTGGGAGCTGGTCTGAACTGGTCAACCAGCAACCAGCGGTTTCAAAACCTAGCTTGAGCTGTTTTTCAGCAGGGAGTGCATGGAGTTTGTACCCTTGGACCACTGGTCCCCAATTCTGTCACCAAAGGACCATTTGTAAAATCCACCCACCTTCCTGGACTGAAATATTTCAATGGAGCTCTCAGTGTATGGTGTATGACTTTATGTTTCACTAACTGGCCAGTGTTCAGTTCATATTGCTAACTAACAGCAAGGTACTGCATAGTAACTACTCGGCAGAAGACATGAATTTGCTTGCTCCAGCAGAACATTAGTAGATTTTTATATTTATTTCTATGAATAGCATTGGCAGTGCTTAAATTCAGTGCTTCTTCCCGTTCACAAAACATATTAATCCGTTACCATGAAGGCCTCAACCTTGGTATGTGTAGATTTGCTCGCTTTGATACCTTCAACAATAGGCAGAAAAGTTCTAACGTGTTACTCCTGGGGTAGGTACTAGCTTAAGTGTTTTGTTTGGTACTGCTTGCTACTGGTCCAAAAAGACTGGAGTGTCATATAATTTTCCACCAAAAGGGCGCACAGGCTTTCACAGCCATGGTCAGATTGAGCCGATGCAGTCCTAACGGGGTTGTCGATGGTGAATTTGTGTATTTACAGATTGCCCCTGCAGAAACCCCTGATGTCTCTGAGAGAATGGTGATCATCACTGGACCCCCCGAGGCCCAGTTTAAGGTAAAGTCCCTTTGTTTTTCTGTGTCTGTAAGCCTCTATCCACGCTGGTTAGGTCAGCACCACCCATGATAGAGAGGGCCTATGAATGTCTTGGCTCAGAGGAGATTTGTAACCGTCAACACAACAATGCTTTTCGTATTCCGTGTGAGCAGACGCCTGCCAGTTCCTTGTAGGTTCATGTTTACTGCTGTTGGTGAACAGGCTCAAGGCAGGATCTTTGGGAAATTGAAAGAGGAGAACTTCTTCACAGCGAAGGAAGAGGTGAAACTGGAGACACACATCAAAGTCCCCTCGTGTGCGGCCGGACGTGTTATCGGCAAGGGTGGTAAAACGGTGGGTATGAGGGCAGTGGTTGGCCATAGCTTGATTGGTTGGCTTTATCACGGAGGGGAGGGGAACGGGCCCACTCCAACAGTGCCCAATGTCTCCCCCTGCAGGTCAATGAGCTGCAGAACCTAACGAGCGCTGAAGTCATTGTGCCACGGGACCAAACTCCAGATGAGAATGACGAGGTCTTCGTAAAAATTATTGGGCATTTCTTTGCCAGCCAGGTAAGGGTCTTTGGACAGTCGTGACTCTTGTGCCATTAAAAGCATTACAAGGGTTTGAAATTCATGAATACACTTGTATATTTCATGTGTTTTTATATGTTCAAAGACCACGTAAGCAAGTATTGTTTCATGGCCATGAAAGGCATTTCATAGCATAGTGCGTGCACAAAACGCAATGGCATGCACAACTATTGTTGTACCAACACGTTATTTGTGTTGTGGGCTAAAGCCTGCCAGCTATGTGTACAACAGACCACACTCCACTAAATAATATGCTCCTCTTGGTGCTCCCTGCTAATAATTAACAATCTTCTGATTCCAACTTGGTCTTATTTTTTATTTTATTTTTTATTGTTTATTGTTGTTCTGTGTTTTTGGATCAGAGTAGAATCGCAGATGTTCTGAACAGATAGGAATACATCCTTTAAGAATGTTTTATATGTTTTTTTAAAGTTGCTTTTTCAGGAGAATTGCATTGTTGTTAACTTGAACCCTATCACAAGAAATTATGTTTTTTCTCTTCACTACTGATGTACTTGTGTACTGTACTGATTAGTAAGAGACCCTGCTGTAGAATTAAGCTGTGACATGCTCAAAATGACCAGCTAACAGCAGTTTTAAAACATAGCTTGAGCTGGCCAAACCATGTTCAGCAGGGACCTGGTCTGAGCTGGTCAACCAGCTACCAGTTCTTAAAAAACCTAGCTCGAGCTGTTTTTTTTTTCCAGCGGCGGGGAGCATGTCCCACATTATAGCTGTTGTCTGTCTCGATTCTGTAGACTGCACAGAGGAAGATCAGAGAGATCATCCTGCAGGTGAAACTGTCGGAACAGAAGCATCAGCAGGGAGCTCCCACACCGCACCACTGCAAGTGACGCGCAGAGCAGCCCCAGCGAGCGTCAGCGATCCTCAGCCGACGAATGTAGCCCTTCCAACCGGACAGAGACAGAGGAGGCGGACCAGTGGCACGGGGAACAAAACCAAAGAACTTTACTGAGGAATGCGTGAGCCAAAGGCTGCCAGTTCAGAGAAGGAGGGTAAACGTGACATTTGTAAAAGCAAAGCAGAGAGAGGACGAAAGGCCAAGATGCGGTACCTGCTGTCTCTGCTTTCAAAGTAAAGAATTCACTCGCCCCGACTAACGTAGGCCTAATGAAAACGGGAAAAGAGTAATGCGATGCGAATGAATGTTTGGATTTTCGGACAGGGTGAGCCTGGGGTCGTGATGGAAAGGAAATTTCTTTAGACTGTTTTGACGTTCAGATTGATATGCTTAGCAGTATAGCAGTATTAATATATATTAGAAACTATATATATATACTCAGTGACCACTTTATGATGCAGATGTGTACACCAGCTTGTTAATGCAAATATCTAATCAGCCAGTCATGTGGCAGCATGGTTCAGTTTTTGTTCAGACCAACATGAAATATGTGCAAGAAATGTTATTTAAATTAATTTTACCACAGTCAATGGCTGTTGGTGCCAGATGGGGTGCTTTGCTTATATCAGAAAATGCTGCTCCTTTTTTCATGTACAACAGTCTCTAGAGTTTACAGAGAGAATGTTATAAGGAATGTTATGCAGTTCTGTTGGCGAAAAATGCCTTATCAATGAGAGAGATCAGAGGAGAAGGTTCAATCTGGCAGGAAGGCGACAGTAACTCAAATGACCTCGCATTACAACAATGGTATGGAGAAGAGCATCTCTGAACACACAGCATGTCAAACCTTGAAGCAGATGCGCTACAGTAGCAGAAGACCAATAAGTCAAAACATAAGTTAGTAAATACCTAATAAAGTGGTCACTGAGTGCGTATATATATCGCTCCAATACGTTTGGGACAAAGACCTTTTTTTTTCTTCTTGATTTGGCTCTGTTCTCCACAATTTGCAATCAAACGATTCACATGTGGTTAAAGTACACATTCTCATTCTCTCATTTATTGCTGGGTTTTTAAAAAAATACATTTTTTTACATAAATTACAAATTGCTTTACACATGTTTCTGATTAGTGTGTTGAATTGCTTCCTTAGTGCAGCTATAAGAGAACTTTCAGTATCTAGTATTGATTCTAGGCTTTTGATTGCCTTTGCCGTTTGTTATTACCATTTGTCCAAATGGCGGCAGAATTATGCCAATGAAAGTCAAGGAAGCCATTATGGGGCATTATGAGTTAGAAACATAGGCCAAACCCGAGGCTTACCAAAATTAACAGTTTGGAACATCATTAAGAAGACAGAGAGCACTCATAATCTCAGTAATCCCAAAGGGCCTGGTGGGTCAAGGAAGACCTCAACAGTTGGTGATCAAAAATGTATCACCGATGCCAAAAAACCCCAAACACCTCACTGACAGATCAGAAACACTCTGTATCAGTGACTACAGTCCACAGAAAACTTTGAAAACAACTACAGAGGCTACACTGTAAAATACAAACCACTAGTTAGGCACAAAAACTTTGCTAAGAAGTACTCAAAAGAGCCTGCAGAGTTCTGGCAAAAGGTCTTGTGGACAGATGAGACCAAGACTGAACATGCATTTCATATGAAGAGAAAACATGAAGCAACTAGCCCTTGAAACAAGCAGAACTCTGCAGTACTGACCTAGCAGAGCATCACCAGAGGAGTTCCTCAGCACTTGGTGATGTCTATGGGTCATACTATTTTCATGTACGTGACATTAATATATAACATTAATATGTATGTATCAAACATGATATTTCCCTGAAATGAGGGCTATGGATAAAAAGTGCTGGGACTTCTATGTGGAAAAACCAAAATGTATGAAATACCCTTTAGCGTAGAACCTGCACTTTAACCACATGTGAATTATTTGATTACAAATGTCAAATTGAGGTGTACAGAGCCAAATCAGGAATTAAAAATATACCATTGTCCCAAACATTACTCACTGTGTGTGTATGTATGTGTATATATACTATATGAAGAGAACAAGATTCATGTTATCACAATATATCTTAGACTATATATATACACACATACACACACATACACACACACACACACACACACACACACACTTACACAGTATATATATACAAGGAGAACAAAGGCTGTTGTCATAGACTAAAGTAGGGTTTTTAGACTTGAACTGAGGTGTTCCAACGTGGGCAGTAGCAGAGGACACATCCAGCCATTTGAACATGGACAGAAAAAGCAGAAAATGTTCAGTCTTAGTGGATTGTTGTGAATCTTTGTCACTGCACCTGTGTGTGTGCCAACACAAGGGAGACAGTCCCTCACATGTCTTTTTGCTTAACATCACTTGGGTTTCTTACTGTCTTCATTTACATTTTTTTCTCAATGTAATTTTCACTTTTCAATTCAACAGAATGTCACTGAGCAGCGTTCTGATAGCGACTTCAACTTCGGTCAGAAAGACGATCAGAGGAATAACGTGAAAATAGTACAAGTCATACGTATACGTGCACATGTGCCGTGCGTATTGTAGGGACATGAGATTGATGTTGAAAGCTATTTCAAAAATTACTGCCAAGAGAGGGAAAGCAAGAACCAGAAAAGATACAAATGAACTGCACTTAAACAAAGGTGTTAAGTTGGTGCAATATTGACAAGGAGCGGTTTTAGCCGAATATTCACCCCAAACACTGCCTTGTACTTCGCATTGAAGTGAAAATAAATATGACTAGAAACTGTGATGTAAGTGCACAGTAGGGGCCGCAGTAGTGTAAATGGCCGTGTCGCCACACCGCTGCGCTTGGCTTAAAACCTCTCCATCCGAGAGCTTTCTAAAATGGCGTGACAGCTGTGAATGTAAGATATGCAGCCTTTGAAAACGTTCCCCTGCCATGTCCAGTGACTCTTGTCAGCGTAGTTTTTCTTTTTTCTTTTTTTTTTTACCCCCCCACCCTGATCAGCAGTTTGCTGGACACGCAGGTGTGTTTAGTGCTTTAGTGCTTTTTATTCATGACCATGGAAGCTTTCAGCCTTAAACATGGCACTGGCGTCACGGGCAGACGTCGTAGAAACATCGCAGCAAGTTCTTTCACCCTCTGAGCTTCAGTTTAGCCTCACCTTTAGACTCTTCAATGTCAGCATCGATACACGTGACTCTCGCTGTGTGTGTGCGTGTGTGTGTGTGCGCATGCATGTGTGCGTGTGTGTATATATTTATATATATATATATATATAAAAAGAGAGAGGATAGCTATTTATGAATATATTTTTCCTATTTTGTGACGAAAACGAATTATAAGAAAAAGCAAGAAATTTTTTTAAGAGATATTTTGTTTAATTGGAGACTACCATGTTGCATTGAAGGGACATGTTTTATTTGGAACACAGGAATGTGACTAATGGTAATGCAAATGATCAATTCCAAATAGCGAGAATAAGAAGTGAATCCCAGCATTACTTTGGTCAGGATGTGAACGGTGTGCATGCGAGTGTTGTGATCTACCTCAGGTCTGTCTTTCATTCCCCGTTTCCACATTTTGTATGCCTTGTAAACGAATAGTTTTGAACATTTTTTTATTTTTAATAAAAAAAATATCTTTAAAAAAAAAACAAGGAAAAAATAATTAGTCTAAACTTTTCAGGGTTACCCTACTTATTTTGGGAGACTGAGTGTCCAAGCAGCTCAAAATGTGTTGTGCTTATCAGCCGCTTTGGCTGGACACCTTGGCCTCAGTTAGTCTGATGGTTATTTTTGCTGAATGAATAGACGAGGGTGGAAGTTCATGGGCTGTGAATGCAAATGTGTCTTATTTCTTGATTAAAGGAAAAAAAATAAATGCACCCAAAAAGTTTAAACGTAAAAAATATCAACATAAAAATAGAGGCAATTGTACCAGCAGACTGCAAATCCAAGTTTATTTAGTGCAAATGTTCTGTAAAAATGTATCAGAAAGAGTATCTCAAAAAGTCATTTGAATATGACTCTAACCAGATAGAGTCAGGTACGATGTGCTTGGATAAGCAACAGGAACGCACAGGCAGATTGTTCAACAAAATGTAAAGCTCTAGTCTTCTCTCTAGTGTGTTACAGTCATAGACAAGACTAGCTGTCACTGTGTATGGGAGAAAGAACTATATCTGTAAACATGTATAATAGAGTCACTAATGCACTAATGCATTAAGTTTATTTTTTCTGTGTTCACCTGCATTCTGAGAGACAGGAATTAAAGAATGTCTTTGGCTTCATTCATGGTCTATGGAATCTGAACTGTTTAGCTCTTTCCTTAAACGATTCCCTCGTCCACCTCCCATGCTACTGATGTGCTGTAAATGTCTGTTTTACCTCTCAGAAGCCTAGCCTGGCTACCTTTCAGTTTGAGTGACTTAATAAATTTAGCACGGTTGACAACTTTAGAACAGAGATGGTTGCTCTAATATCATGCAGAACAATGTCTGCAGAGGAGAATTAGGTGGTGTTCCAGGTTTCGGTCAGCTGCAGTCAAACCTTCCTCCTTTCTGTGCTGTGAACTCTGCCTGTAATTCAGGAACCTCGAGTATGGGAAGAAAAATCTGATTGGGTGAATGGTCAGAGGGTTTAACTCCTGGCCCAGGGATTTTTAAATTCAGTTTTCTTGTCCTTTGAGGACCTCATTGGCTATGCAAGCTCTGTGTTCAGTGTGTGTACAGTTTATCTACCAACAAGAAAAGTGTACAACACAACGGGTGTGCATTCATAGGACGGCCCTGTCAAAACCGCATGAAGGGAGGGGTGGGGGTGGGGGGGAGGGCTAAAATGATGCACACCTTTGTGTGCACACCCAATATATCCATTTTGTAAGCCACACACAAACATTCTCAGTAAAACACTGGCAGATTCTCAGATTTTTGAGTACGTTGAAATCTGACATGAGTTAAAATAGTGAGAGAAGTCTGCTTTGCTGTAGGGGTTTCCATATGTACTTAGAAGCTACCAGAGTTAGCCACTGTTGCTAAGGAGCTACCAGAGCTAGCCACTGTTCACAGGAACTGGAGCAAATTCTCCAGAGCACTGATTAGCGTAGCTTGAAGGAATCAAAGAGTCCTACATCACTGAGAACTGAAATGACTCTTTGTTGAATGTATTTTCAGCTTATTGACACCTCACCATGCTGTGCTGTATGAAGTGATCTGAAAATCCAACGCCTGAACCATGCTGAGAAACAGGCAGAGACAACTGTCTGCCATACTCTCGAACAATTTGAATTTAGAAGACTGTGCTGCATCAGCTGCTAAGGGCAGGGTGATGATTGACAGGTGTTATCTCAGGTGAACGTCTGGAGTGACCAGATGTATCTCAGTCTAGCGTGGTTTGAGATCAGCACTGAGCCGTTCTGGAGGATTCTGGCAGTTTTGGCCATACTGCATATGAGCACTGGGCTGACCTTTGGTGGTTTTCATTTTGACATTTGGTCAACTTTTCCTGCAATGTTTTGGATTTTTATAGTTTTTAGAGATTTGCCAGTACAACTTTCAGCAGGAATTTTGATATAGAATGTTGAATTACTTATTCCACTCTGTTTGAAGGATACGTTTGCCTTTTTTTTTGACACTCTACTATAATCTAGCATTTCAGAACAGTAGTTTAGATATTTTGACTGGCGCAGAATTGTAGGCCCCTCCTGGGGCTTAGCTATGCTGGAGGTTGGGTATGATTGGACTGTTGGAGTGTTGGAGTGTGTCACCATGTGGAAGTAGGGAAGTTCATTTGGGGGGGGTCCATAATAAGATCCCGTCTGGAGCTTCAATGAAACCCACCACAGCATCAAGCTTTTCTGGCCTGCACTGTTTGAGGAGGTGCAGCGTCTATAGTTGTGCAGTCCTTGCCTCATCCACACCTTTCTTCAGTAATGACTTGGTACGGAAGTGCCCGAGCTGCAGTCTCATTGAGAGAGCGCTGTAGACAGGATGTGAAGCTTAACCAGTTACTTGCCTGGATAGAAAGCTGCTATCAACTGACACCAGGATCAGCCTTTTCATGTGTTGGTGGATCACAGAGACTATATTAGCGTGATGTAGGCGGTCATGAACCCCAGTCCATCTACTTTAGCGCTTGGGGGTCCAGCAGGGTGGCTTCAGCCATTTTCAAGTTTTTAGCGGGACTCTGCTGAGGAGCCAACGCACCGCTTCCTGTTTGCTTTTCATAACGGACATAGAAGTGAGAAAGTTGCAACAGGCGTGACTGTTAAGAGGACATTCTGCACACTTTGGTTGTAGTTCAGGTGGATACCATTCCTCCAATTTTCCCATTTTCACCAGTGCATGTTTTCAGCGTTTGGGGTGGGAATCTCACGGTTCTCCAGTCTACCATGTATCACCTGAGCTGGAAAGACAGAGTCATCCTGGTCCCTCCGGTCAGAGCTGTGTTATTGTTTTGAATGTGGGTGAACTGTACTGCCGACCAACCTAGATACGAGCAATAAAGAAAGTCTTGAGATGACGGCTTGTCTTGTCAGGTTTCCTATTTTGTGTTTTTTCCCCTTTGTGTAGGTGGGTGGGGGAGGGGGTATTTTGTATTTCAACCTTGAAACACTTTTCACTCACGCTTACTTCACATTTCAGCTCAGTCTACACCAGATTACATTAACTCAATTTAATGCAGTGCAATGCAATCTCCATTCTATTGGGATTCATTCTGTCATCTGCCCTGTGAAGCACTGATGATGGAAAAAAATCTTATTCTTTGCTCAAACTGTGATTTGTTGTGATGGAGTTAATTAAGCTGTCATTTTGTGTACAATTGTTTTGGCTAATGAAGTGTACTCTCAGCAGAATCATTAAATGTGTTTTATACCTAATCTCTTCAGCAACGTTGCAATGGCCATGTCGGCAACATTCAGCAGAATGTGGAATAATTCCCCAGGAACAGAAGATTTAACAAAGAATACAGCACTACTTTGACATTTTTTATACAAAAGCACCACAATACATGTAAACAAATGCAGTAAAACTTGGCTTTGCTTGCCAAGAAGGTTTGCCACAGTGTGTGCTGGGCAAACAGTGGCAGAAACAACAGCTGAGGTGATCCACAGCTGACAGAATTAAGACTTTTAAGACTCACACAGCCAATCAAACCAAACCCAAAACCAAAAGCATGAATGCTGACAGATCGGAGTGTGGCCAGTGCACGAGGGAGCGGCAATAATTGGACCGCCACTCCGAGGGTGGGGGAGGTACACGGCGGGGAGGATCGCCACATGCAAGCCTCCCTGATCAACTCGGTATCAAGGTACGGGGCTAGAGAACGCGTCGTTCTCATTCTGGCCACCAGGTGGCAGGGTTGTAATTGTTTCCTCAGCAGCACATGGGAATTGATAATAAAAACCAGGGTACCATTGGCCACCAAATTGGGAGAAAAAAGAAAAAAGAAAAATTTGAATGCTGAATCTGAGCATGGTGCATCAGAAATAGGAACTGCCATATACTTTTGGTCAGACGTCTATGTGGAACATTTCAATGGTTGTCTTTTGAATAATTAGAAACAATTTAACCTGTAATACTTAACAGAAATAAATTTGACTGAATGGCATAGTTCCTTAGCATTTATATTAAGTGAGAGGAAGCAAATCAAGTAAAACATATTCTAACCAGTTCACAGACCCCCTCAAATCTCTAAGGGATCAGTTGACCCCAGTTGACTGGTCTGCCATGACAACATAAGGTTTGCAATGTCAAGTAAAAGTGCATTGAATCAGTCTCCACCCAGGAGCTGTTATCAGAAAATTCTACATTCTAAAAATACTTATAAACTAAACTAAATCTATTAAAACAAGTATTGTTATATATTTCCACAAGCTTGCAATATGTCACATTTATACATTTTAGTGCAATTACTATGAATGCAATACATCTGTTTACATAAAAAAAAAGATGAAGAAAATTTATTTTCAGGAAATTGGCACTAGTAAGCCATGTCTGGTGCTGTTGCTATAGTAACAGCAGTATTATTATTTTTTTTAAACCCAGAAATTCCAAAACCAGGGTTTAGGCAGCACACACAGTACTGTGCAAAATCGGACACCACCCTTTCATTTATTACATTTCCAGTCATCAGCCATTCAGTGCAGTTTTTTTGTGTCAGATAGTAATGCAGGAGATGTATATTTAACAGAAAATCAGCTTCCACTACTATACGGCATATCAAATATCAGTGGTTGTCCACTCTTCCATCCTTCCAATCAATAAACAAGTTACAGGCTGTGTCCTACCAGCAAAGGTTGTTACCAAAAGTGTGATCAAATGTTAAGTCTTCAAAAGTGACTAACATTCAACAGACTACAACAACTACCCAAACTGCCTTGTAGATTTCTTTGACATGTGCATTTAAAATGGCTAAAGGAGATATTAGATATAAGATAATTCAATGGCATAAGGAAGGTGAAAGCCAATGGAAAATAAGTGAAAAGACTGCTCAAAAGATTATTGAAAGATACAGACAAAATTTAACTTCTAACAACTGTGCAAGAACTGGTAGACCAATGAGACCATTACCATCACAAAACAGTATTTAAAGGTTTTATCTTTGAGAAACGGGAATCAGATCCACTCTTGTTTCAGATCTGAAGAAATCCACAGGTGTTTCTGTCAATCCTTTCGCTGTGAGAAGATGCTTTGCATCTGAAATGATGTGCAAATTTGGGGCTTTATAAAAATCATCTGAAATTTGTGAACTGGTTTTGATTGAAGGCATCATGAATGCTGATAAATACAAACAGATCTTAAAATACTGTACCTACCATTCAATACCCTCCGGACAATGTTTGATTGGGAGCAAATTCATTCTACAGTAAGATAATGTCCCCAAGCCCACAGCTGAAAATGTCAAGCTGCTGGTGTTCTCAGAACAATGGACTGGCCACCCCAAAGTCCCGACCTGAACATCACTGAATGTGTTTATGATTACTTGGATCAAGAGAAGCAGAAAATGCAAGCAACTTCTAAGACTGAACTTTCAAGAAGTGTGGAAAAATATCCCTACAGATTTCTTTGAAAAATTCAAAGCAAGTCTCCTGAGAAGAATGGAGGCTGCAATATGGAGGCAAACGGTGGACATACTAATTACTGAGAGATTATTGTGCATAGTTGTGGAGTGTAATTTTGTGTTAAATATAGGTTTGTGCCATCATTTTCTGATGCTTAAAATGAAAAATAACTTGCACTTAATGGTTGTTTTCAGTGGAAAGGAAATAAAGGGTGGTCTTGACTTTTGCACAGTACTGTATATTGTCATATATCCACAGTTAAAGTGTACAGGATACATACAATCATATCTACACAAAGTAAAGCCTATTACATACTTACTTACATATGCGAGGAACGTGTGCAAGGAGCAACGCAAGGGTGTTTCTTGCGTCCTTGCATAACAAAATGTGCAGTGCAAATTTTGTTGCGTGACGCAAATGTGTGCTGCAATTCCATGCGCTTCCATTAGGGGAGCTAAATGCAAACAGGATGTAAACATTGTTCAATGAACTACGAACTAAGAAGTAATGCTTTCCGCCCACTCCAACCAGATTAGCCCAGGCTGCCACCTTGTGGGTTGGCAGTGTATAACCTCAGATAGAGTTTGTAACAGGCCTATTAGTGTACCTACAACACAAGTCACATCCACCCAGAAAAATATATACTGAACAATGTCCTCTAAGCAAATCTTGGAAAACTGAACCTTGACCTACACAAAGGAAGCATGGAAGCATGTCTGTGCATCCTAAAAAGTGCCCTCCGTAAAGTTTGGGATAAAGACCCTCTATGTCTTGATTTTCAATTCTTGAATAACCAATTGAGCATGCCTTTCATATGCTGAAGAGTAAACTTAAGGGGACTTAAGCATGAGCTAAAGATGGCTTCAATACAGGCCTGCAAGAGCATCACCAGAGAGGACATCAACGAATCTCAAGACTAAGCATTCATTGCATGCAAAGGATATGCAACAAAATACTAAACATGACTTTAATTTACATAACATTGTTGTGTCCCAAACATTATGGTTCCCTGAAAAGGGGAGGGGGGGGGACTATGTATAAACACGACTGTAATTTGTACATGAAAGCAAAATGTATAGAAATGCCCTTTAATCTGACAATGTGTACTTAAATCACGTGACTTTATTAGAAATCTCAAATTGTGGAGTAGAGAGGCAAATAAATTGTTTGTCCCAAACGTTATGGAGGGTACTGTATATGCTGAAGCTCAGCAGAAGACTGTCAAACCTTAGGTGGCTTGGTCTGAGTTACAGAAGTCATTAAAACACATTAAGCAACTGACAATCTCACACTATTATAAAGGCACCATTTCATAGTTCCACTGCAAGAGTGGTGGAACAGTTTTCCTGTGGGCCTTAAATGTGGACATAATCTTGGTGTGAGAAAGGACAATGTCACACCTTCACAGAGGTCAGATGACACACTGAGAGACTAGGAGTGTGATTTCATAGAAACTGACAATCGATAGTGGGCATAGGCTCACTCCCTTACACACACACACACACACACACAACTTTGGCTCCAGTAATTCTGGTATATAATAAATCCCATCCTCCAAACTGAAGTGCTACACAATACCAAGCTCAGCAGTATTACCGCAATGCGCAACACAGCCGGACAATCACAGACATAGCCGAATCGCACGATTTTTCCTTGCAGTAAACACGCTAATAAACAATATAGAACTGAAACAGTTTTTTTAAAAAGACTTCGATGTCCAGCGATTTTCAAGATGGTTCAACCCTGTTTCTGTGGAGGTCTTTCGGTAGGTTTGTTTTTAAGACGTTCCTTAGGACTACGGTCTTCAGACTAAGATACCGCAGGGCGCCTGCGTGGCGTGTGGATGGTAGGGCGCGCAGGTCATCTGGTTTTCTTGTCCAGGGTGTGTCCGTTCGGCCGCAGGCCGTCCAGTTTGAGGTGGGCACGGCTGTAGCGTTGGATCAGCGCTCCGGGCAGCAGGGCTGCGCAGGCAATGACCAGCAGCTGCAGCAGCGTCCCCCAGGAGAAGATGTCGTCCATGGAGGAGATCTCTGACAAAATGGCACCCGTGTGCACACAGATCAGGTTATACGGGACCAGGCCTTTGGAGGAGAGAGACAAAGTGGCATCATGTATCGAGTCATTTAGCAGGCATCCCGTTCCATTACATTACATTAGTTATTTGGCTGATACTTTCATCCAAAGCAACTTGCAGTTGATTCACCTAAGCAGGGGCCAATCCCCCCTGGAGCAATGCGAGGATAAGGGCCTAGCTCAGGGGCCCAACAGATGCACAGACCTTATTCTGGCTAAACTGGGACCTGAACCACCTACCTTCCAATTCCAACTAGGCTATAGGCTACCCACAGCATTTACTTCCAGCCTTTAGTTCTGGAAATCATAAGCAAAGGAAACAAAACACTAAGGGCCGGATTGCGATTGCGAAGGCAAAAGCAGTCACTACAAGGTCGCAATATCTACATGGGATTTACTAAACTGCTGCAATGGGCTAAAACCACTATCAGGATGTCATTTGCAGGGATTAGGCTTTCCTTTTATGCAAAAAAAGGAAATGTGTTCATGCATACGTACACCTGGAGTGAGGGCGCTAAAACAGGATGGAGATTATGGAAATAAAGACAATTACATTTTCACTAACTCGACTCGAGCGGTAGACGCATAGGATGACAATTAAAAAATGCATTCACTGACACATAACACTCTGGACAGTTGGCCATAGATGGTCATAATGTTGGTGTTCTACCAATATGAGCTGCTGGTAGGCCGAATAATGCCAGATTAAGAGATAAAATAGTGGCACAATTCATTCGATACACAATTCTTTCTGTAACATTTGGTGAATGTATGACTGATGAATTTAATCCCCATTACATTTCCTAGCAATCAACAAACACCCACGTCTAAATATAAATCAGTCCAACCAGTAATTTAGTCCAACCGGACTGAATAAAAAAACCGGACTGAATTTTTACAATGTAAAAATTAACTGAACTTGCAGACTTGAAGCAAATGAAACAGGCATGGTAATAGCAGTAATAGTGTAGTTATAGGATATTGAACATGCTCACTGATGTTTTAGTCTTTTCAGATTACGTTTTCAGTGATGAACAAGAGGCTGAAAATGTTGATGGGGATGTTGAGGATGGGGTATGTGACTTTTAGGAACCTGGTATGCTCACTGATGTTTTTGTCTTCTTGAAGAGAGTACCAGACATGCTCCATGCTGTTTTAGCCTGTTTAAATAGAGTACCAGACATGCTCACCGATGTTTTAGTCTTTCTGAAGAGAGTACCAGACATGCTCACAGCTGTTTTGATCTTTTTGAAGAGAGTACCAGACATGCTCCATGCTGTTTTAGCCTGTTTAAATAGAGTACCAGACATGCTCACCGATGTTTTAGTCTTTCTGAAGAGAGTACCAGACATGCTCACTGCTGTTTTAGTCTTTTTGAAGAGAGTACCAGACATGCTCACTGCTGTTTTAGTCTTTTTGAAGAGAGTATCGGCCATGCTCACTGCTGTTTTAGTCTTTTTGAAAAGAGTATTGGACATGCTCACTGGTGTTTTGATCTTTTTAAAGAGAGTACCAGACATGCTCACTGCTGTTTTAGTCTTTTTGAAGAGAGTATCGGACATGCTCACTGCTGTTTTAGTCTTTTTTTAAGAGACTACCAGACATGCTCACTGCTGTTTTAGTCTTTTTTTAAGAGTGTCAGACATGCTCACTGCTGTTTTAGTCTTTTTGAAGAGAGTATCGGCCATGCTCACTGGTGTTTTGATCTTTTTAAAGAGAGTACCAGACATGCTCACTGCTGTTTTAGTCTTTTTGAAGAGAGTATCGGACATGCTCACTGCTGTTTTAGTCTTTTTTTAAGAGTGCCAGACATGCTCACTGCTGTTTTAGTCTTTTTGAAGAGAGTATCGGCCATGCTCACTGCTGTTTTAGTCTTTTTGAAGAGAGTATCGGACATGCTCACTGCTATTTTAGTCTTTTTTTTTAAGAGAGTACCAGACATGCTCACTGCTGTTTTAGTCTTTTTGAAGAGAGTATCGGCCATGCTCACTGCTGTTTTAGTCTTTTTGAAGAGTATCGGACATGATCACTACTGTTTTAGTCTTTTTGAAGAGAGTATTGGACATGCTCCCTGCTGTTTTAGTCTTTTCAAATTTTCAGAGCAGTGATGCACACGCTCACCGATTAAGACTGACAGGCTGAAAATACTGATGGGGATGTTGAGGATGGGGGAGGTGACGTTTAGGAACCAGTTAGGAGTCATAGGGAAAAATCTTAGGAAGAGCAGGAAGAAAAGCAGACTACTCCTGTTTTCTTCAACCTGGGGAAGGGATAGACAGGCACAGAGAAAGAGTGGCAGGTAGTAAGTGAAGGAGACTGAGAAAAAGAGAGAATAAGGACAGTTCAAACTTTTTACTCTTTTAAACCAACCAGCATCTCTGCATTGGTACAGCACAGCTGGGTTTATGTAGAGAACAGTTACATACCTTCTTCTGCAATACAGCCACTTTGTCTGGGAACAAGCGCACAATGTAGTGTTTCCCAAAGGTGCGAGACAAGAAGTAGCAGTTAATGGAGCCCACAGTGGTGAGCAGGCAAGCCATAAACAAGCCCTGCCATGGACCAAAGAGTGCCCCAGCAAGCATGTTCTGTAAATGAAGAGAGAACAGTTCTTATACAACCGCCAGAAAATTAGCGAAATGCCAAAATATAAATAATAACTGCAGCAGAGGTCACTAAAAGGCTTATGTGCGGTGAACTTGAAAATGGTTTCAGCACCTGTCATTAGTTGAAGAGTGACCCTAATTATCCAGTATATTACAGCAGAAAAGTGGAGCCCGAGAGTGCAGTGCGTGTGACAAAGCGCTGGGCTTTTTATATCCTGAACTGCCAATGTGTTCATCCATGTAAATGTCCTGGAGCTCTAACTTTCTACCCTCTACACAGACTTAATGAGATCTAATGAGTATCTCTGAGTCAAAGGGTAAACCCATCCCCACTCATGTGTGAGTAGGCCATGGCAATGCAGGCAGGCCTGCTAAGCACACATTTTCTGCAAACATTCCTCTTCACCTACTTTCAGCACCTTTAAAACATCAGCTCTTACATACTTTCACCACCTGTGAGGACGATAACTGACACAGGTTTATATGTCTGTATGTAGGTGTGTTATAGAGAAAGAGTAAGAGTGTGTGACAGACTGTCAGTGTGAGGGAGAAAGAGGGTGATAAAGAAAGAGAAATGAGACAAAGGCTGAGAGAAAGGGGGAATGTGTCTGTCCTCCCTCACCAGAAAGGAGGATCCAGGGATGGCAAATGACTGCTTGTAGAGGTAGGCACTGCAGAAGAGAAGCATCACATATCCTTTGTGCTCAGACTTGTAAAACTGCAGCATCTCTGCCAGCTCCCTCAGCTCCTCCAGGTCAGAGGGAAACTTCAGACTGCAGAGGAACACAGCAGGGCAATGAGATGAAATGGAAAGTTTCATCAGCCAATTTAAATAACATTTAAATAACAGCCCAATTTTCAGGTGCCGAGTAAACCTGGTCACACCCTCCTAGCCGAACAACAGCTACAAGACTGTAATATTATAGCTAGCAGCTCAGGGCCATAAAATAGGGCCCTAACCTGGTGTATGTTGTGCTGACTGTACAAAAAGAAGAATAGCCAAAGAAAATATAATAGCCCTCCTGTCTAAGTCACAGTCTCCATGGAGTGAGATAGGAGTCAGAGGCCTCACAACCGGCAGAGTTTATCACCTTTTCTTTTAAATTTGACACAAATAAGACAAAAACATAAATACGCGGGTGCTCAGGTACGTGAGATTAGGCAGACTGTGGTACATGAACAAAAGGTGTATTGTAGATTCCTTAACTCAAAGAGAAGTATTTTTCACAACAGCTATGAAACTTTTCCTATAATTTGGGATAAGGTTAGATAACACATTTGGAGGGATTTTTTTACCATTCCTCCATGCAGAACTTTTCAGAATCCTTGATATCCACGGATTTGCGCTTATGGACCCCCTCTCCAGTTTAGACCACAGGTTTTTGATGGGATTTAAGTCTGGAGATTGAGATGACCACTGCAAAACATAGAGGTTGTTTTGACTTTAGCATTTCTGTGTGAATTTTGATGTATGCTTGGGAGTCATTGTCCTGTTGGGCAATCTATTGAGGACCAAGTTCAGTCCTCAAATCTATTGAGGACTGAAGTCTCAATTTCCTAGCAGACAACCAGATTTTCTTCCAAAATGTCCTGGTACTTTGTTGAATTGATTGTGCCACTGATCTTAAATAGTGCCAAATAGTGGCCACTCCACTGAGACTGCCCACTTGTGGTCACTGAGGGACTCCACTCTGCAAGACCCAAATCTCTCTGCTCTTTCCTCATCTTCCTCGACCTATCATGGCCTTCAATACCTTCAACCATGAGCTTCTGCCCTCATCACTGACTGGGATGGGTGTCACAGGATCTGCACTTGTGTGGTTACCTTCCACCTTCCACAATCGTTCCTACAAGGTGACTTGGAGGGGCTCAGCCTATGGCCCCCACCCCTGGTGGACTGGTGTCCTGCAGGGCTCAGTTCTTGGGGTGACCCTTGATGACAATCTCAGCCTTGCGGCAGACATATCCTCCACTGCCAGAATCTGCAGGTTCTTCCTCCACAACAATATACGCTATATCCATCATCTCCTGATGAAGAAAGCCACCCAGGTCCTAGTCCAGGCGCTTGTCATCTCTCACCTGGATTACTGCAACTCCTGCCTGGCTGGTCTCCAAGCTTGTGCCATCAAGCCCCTCCAGCTGGTCCAGAATGCTGCAGCCCGCCTGACCACCGGTCAGCCCAGGTTGGCTTGTGTCACCCCACTTTTCATCGCCCTCTACTGACTGCCTGTTGCTGCACGCATCCACTTCATGGGGCTAGTGTTGGCATTGGAGGCTGCTACGGGGAATGCTCCACTTTACACCTCCATATTTGACAGTAGGTATGAGGTGCTTCTCCTTGTATGCATTCCTCTTTTTCCACCAAACACGCTGATGGTGTGAGTCATAAATCCAATGACATTAGGCAATCTCTAGGTGCTTGGTTTTGTTCATTGTACTCAGTAAGGGTTGTCTTCATGCCATCCAATAAAGTGTTTGTTGGTATGGTGCCATTTTATGGTTCCTTTTTTAGACTTGGCAACCCCAAGATGCAACCAATCTCTGCAATTCTTAAACTGTGATTCTTGGGTTACTTATGGCCTCCCTCACCATCTTCCTCACTGTCCGCGGGGACAACATGTTGTATCCAGCTTCGGACACAGACTACACCATGGCTACCCTTGCCATCTTTAGCCATTCTCTAATTTTTGGGATTTTCTATTGGTACAGGCAATAATGGTACAGGCACAGTTGCATACAGGTTAGCTGGTATTAGTAGTCGTGGGGCAGCCTGTAGTGTAGTGGTTAAGATACATGATTGGGACATGCAAGGTCGGTTCTAATCCCGGTGTAGCCACGATAAGATCCGCACAGCCTTTGGGCCCTTGAGCAAGGCCCTTAACCCTGCATTGCTCCAGGGGAGGATTGTCTCCTGCTTAGTCTTTATGTCGCTCTGGATAATCTGCCAAATGCCAATAATGTAATGTAATGGTATTCATTTTTGTTTAGAATATTAATTGTTGGTTTGTTTGGTTAACTTTAGATTTTAATCTTGAAGCTGGAATCACAGTTCACAGCAAAAAAAAAAATGCAAGGGAAAGCCAATTTCCATGATTTCAGTGACTGTTGTCAATTAAAAATAAATATATATATCTGCCACCCAACACGCCAATTCAGAAGTGTCTAGATATCCATGGCTCAGCATTGGCATGGTTTCAATCAAGAGTCTGTGGGGCACCACAGCAATTACTAATATTACTAATAATTACTCCTTATGGCTGCAAATAATAGGAACACATTTATTATTGGCCTTGCACAAATTAGATCAGTCCATGTTGTCCATAAGGGAAATGTATCTGCATGTCCAGTAAGATGGGGAAATGTGGGAGAGGGGTTTTCCATTGCAAGAGGGAATGAAATGTGATCAGGCCAAAAATAGATACGGCTTCACTGGTGGTTCTTCCAAAAGGAAAGTATTAAATACATCTGCTGTTATACACTGATGAAACTCAGCTGTAAAGTTATCTGGTGGTGTTACTTAAGGTGATGTTTAGAGGCTACAGCTGAGCCACGTGGTCCTATCTCATTGGTCAGTGTTGCCTAGTCGTGTGACCTGTCTCTGATCACTGTAAGTGTGTTCTCCAGGTTTTATTACGCTTACACATGCCAAGTGAGAGACATGTGGTCTTCTCTTCCCTCAAGGAGGACAACCACACACATTAGCCAAATGACTAATAACACACGTGGTAACATCACTGCATTGCTGACTGCATTCATTTTGATTGTATTGAATATGTAAAAATTACAGCATTAAAATCAGTTGCTCAGCAGTGTCCAAATACATCAAACATATGCATAGCTGACCTAATGTAATTGCCAAATATTTTAATCCTCAGCAATAGCCAACTTCCGGCTTGCTATCTAGCTAGCTGGGCTAATGTTATTTAGTAAACATAACATGTTCTAGATTTTTAGCCAGATTTAACTATGTGTGTCCTTTCTTGTACACTTCAATGGCATAGTTATGATGACAAATAGACCACTAGAAATGTATGTGAGAGACAGAGGGTATACAACAACATTAACTGCCTCTTCTTAAATTCTGTCATTAGATGACCCTTTCTAAAAGCCAATGCTTAAATCATAGATGGCATTTGGCTAAAGTGAAAAAAAAAAAAAACCTCATACAAAGTGCGCCACACCCAGGACTGCGCGGTTGACCTATCAGTCATACTGGCCACATGACACTTCCGAAAGCTCCTGGTATTCTCTGAGCATTTCAGTTCGCTATGTTCCTTTAACTGGTCAGAGGGTGAGGCTTGCTCACATATGATGTGAAGCTGCTCTCTGGCATCCAGCCTGCACCTCATCAGCAGGACAGGTGGAGAAACTGGCGAGACACAGAGACCCGCTCCCTGACCTGCAAGTTGGGTGGATATTGCTGAAAGTTCAGTAATAGGAGATGACAGTGAATGGCAGCATTTCCCCCTGGCCTGATCTCATTTCTCCACGAGAATCTGACCCAACCATTACCCCAGAAAGTAAGTGAAGACGTGGACCAAGAGAGTAACACCACATCACTGCTTATTTATTTTCATGTGTAGCCATTGGTTACCCGTGGGAAAATTCCAATAGCTGATTGGTTGAGTAAAAGACATGACCACACACCCCAGCACAAACAAATAGGGCCTTTGATCTTCTTCTCCTGACTACTCTCCGCATAAGACTTCACAAACAGATTTACAGAGGCTACACTGCAAGTCGCAAACCACTAGTAAATTGGCAACAGGATGGCCAGCTTGCTAAGTACCTAAAATAATGTGAGTTCTGGAAAAAGGTCCTATGGACAAATGAGACCAAAACTTCAGACAGTCTTGTAAGGGTATTACTCTAATCCACAATAATTATCATAGTAGCCTTGTGCCCAGACTAAGCCATAGTGCTAGCAAGATCATTCCATCATATTTCTTATTTTAAAAAATGACAAACTTCAAACTGCATCAATCAGTAAACTTGACCCATTTTTGATTGAATGTAATTGTTTACAGTGGGTTCAATGAATAACAGTATTTTTGGACAGAGTAGGCACAGTATGCTAAAATAAGACAGGTCTGGCTCCTATGCTAATCACACAGCTTGCAAGAGTATTTATACTGATAGAAATGAGGTAGCTAGATAATTTAGTCCAACAACCACTCTGACTTTTACCACTTCTGACTTTCAAAGCTCTACATGCTCTTGCACCAGTGTACATCACTAAACTGCTTTTACCCTATAAGCCAACACGGTCACTCCATTCACAAGATGCAGGCTACTTGGTAGTCCCAAAAATATCAAAATAACTGATTAATCTTCTGTAGAATTTTCTCATACAGAGCCCTCTTGGACTGTGGAACACCCTTCCAAAATGTAAAGAGATTCAGACAGTCTCATTATTTAAATCTAGATTAAAAACATTTTTATAATCAGGCTTAAAATCAGTTATAGTTTGAAGACTGTAACTAGTTGTATATTTCTGGAGGTTGTCAGGTAAGGCTAGGCTATGGTAGGCTATGGTACAGTGGGAGGAAGGTGGCTTACCCTAGTTTCATGACCACGTGATCAGAGTTGGCCACTTCAGTGCTATATAAACTGAAACTGAGATGGAGCTTTGGCACAGAAACAACATTTTATTCTATGTACTGATAAATTCTGCAGTGCTTAATATCCTTGTTTCTTTTTCTCCTGGGGCTCCTCTCTGTCCCATGAAATCATGTGCTGCTCCAACCGGGTCCCCACTCTGAGGTCATAGCCCGGTCATTTCCCCTTTGTTTCTCCCCTTCTGTTACTCTGTAAAAAGTCTTTGAGACAGTCTTCTGTATAAAATAGAATTGAACTGAATTGAACAATATCAGAGAGAGGTTGTCTGAGTTTTGTCACAGTGTATTCCTGAGGGCAATTGGCCCAAGTGAAAGGTAAAAGGGCCAGTTTCAGGCCCAAGGAAAGGAAGTCAAAACATCCAGAGTCAAATAACATGAACATGTAATCCATTTTCCTATGAATACATTTACATTTTTTGTCATTCGGCCGACGCTTTTAATCCAAAGCGACTTACAAGTGCATAGGTTCTACCACAAGTCAAAGCATCACATCCAGAACTAGGAAAATACACATGGGATGCTGTTCTAAACACAAACCTATGCAAAATAGGTTAAACCTATTAAACCATAAACCTATGCAAAATAAACCCTTTAAGACGACTTGTGCATCAGAATGAAACAGATAATTCCATTCTTACTGAATTTGGCAGACAACTGCAATTTCACAGGCAAATTTTCACCAAAATAACGGTAATGCATGATCCTCATTTATTTATCTAGAAATTTAAAAACAATCACATTTCAATCTAACATCTAACTTTGTTTAAGCAGAGCACTTTTTCAACGGGCACTTTCATTCATCCATCAGAATTCAGTGGTCCAACGAGCTAAATTATTGACAGCCATTAAAAAAAACGAATTTCAGAGAGAACTATATCTACATGCATTACACTTTATACAGCACTGGTTCCAAACTGATGGTCGCTAATGCTATGTTATGCTACTAGGCTAGTTCATTGGGCTCTGCAGCTGACTGGCACCTTTAGGGTAGATACTTACTGTAAAGCTCATTTTGGATTTTCAGACATTAAATTAGAAATATACTATGTATTTTGAACATATTTTACCTATTTAATCAAATCTAACGATTCTGTTATACATTGTGGTCGCTCTGGAAAACTGTCGAACATATGCTAATGCGTTACATGAACAGAATTAGCCATAATTATCTGAGTTGTCAGAACATAGTCTGGCTGGTCGAGGGAGCAGTGCGGTCTTCTCATTTTATTCGCCTAAAATGAAATCTATCTTTATCTTAACATTGCACATTATTAATGTGTATTATTATGTAATAATGTATTATTAACTGATGGAACTGATTTTCAATCAACTGACTGATATTGGTTCAATATGGTTTTGTCTGGAACCTATAATAGAGTTTTAAAACCGACAAAGTGAGACAGCCTACGCGGGTCATCCCGGGTGAAATAAACATAAATAGCCTACGAACGATCCTACATGCCCCTAATGTGTTCGGGTACTAAAAACGAAGTCATCACTTTTATCCAAACACAAGTTCAATTAATTAATTTAGGTCAAGTTAGGCTAGTCGCTTAGGCTATAACATCAAAATAAACTCACGATATCCCCATTCAATTAGGAAATAATTAAGTTACCAGACCTGTATTCTTCTACAACCACGTCGTCCTCCGAGTTGCAGTCAGTCTTTTCGCCTTCATCTTCCCGGCGGAGATGTACCGGTCCAGGCGGAAGATAATAGGACAGAATGTATAGATAAAAAGTGGCTGTAGCGACAACAACAATTAAACCACATACTGATCGCATGGTCCAGAATGAAAGCTATTTGCAATAAAATCCACTCTGATGTTCTGGAAAGTAAAGCTCCTTCAGCACCACTTCTCAGTTGTGGACGGGACTCGTGTATCAGAATGTAAAACTGGGCAACACTATGGTCGCTTCAACAGCTCTGCCAAAACTGCACCAAAACTTCGACACACACAGTGCATCATACATACCGATACAGGCCTGATTTGACAGTGATAGCCTGTGAGAGTCATGCAATGGAAACTTTTCGCAGGTGCTATGCTCTCTTGACGTCGGAAAATTGACGGTGAACACATTAATGGGTTGTATTAATTTAGATCGCTAAAAATTAAATTAAATTTTAACGTTATTGTGTCCATTGCCTGTTACAGTGAAAACTACGAAGTTAGCTACCAAATAAAAACATACATAGCATAGCCTAGTTATACTCCCCTGAATTCTCTCACTGTCAGTAGCTACAGTATACGCCTACATACAGTAGGCTATCCCCTATGTTTAACTTTTAACCTCGTTATTATGTTGCTCTAATAAATCCAGGTAGCTGCACGTTGAATAGCCATTTGGCAAAGGCAGACCTAACTTGAGCTATAACTTAAGCTAACGTTACTGCATAGAAATGAATTTATTCGCTAGTTCGAAAAACAATGAATCCCCGCTAGCTGAAAACAATTAGCTAATGTTGAGAGGGAGGGGTCTCAAAACTCAGCGACAAGGTAATACACTTGTCTTTAGCCAGCCCCTTGTTTCTCGGCCTCTGGTCGGGTTTGAAGTTTTTGTTTATTTGTTGACGAGCCAGCAATAAGTCTCAAGTCCAACCCTTCAACCTGGCAATAATGTACAAGGTTGTGCTCTACTAGCAGTATAGCCTACATAGCTAAAGACGATGGCAAGATACACTCGAATTCCAGGATCAATTGCATTGATTACACTGACAAATCCACCTGTGAACGCGCTGAGGTGAGTTTTAAAAGGAGAGAAACAACCAATCAACCGAGTTAGGCAGTTTTCCCCAAACAGCATTTTGTCTAAAGTTAGTGGCTGTTTGCTCGATGTCAGCGACATAGTTGTAAAATAAAAGTTACGACTTTAACTACAATATGATTAGCTGGAAAACTATCCAGCGTACCATCGGTCGCTAGAATGCTTTTTTAGAATTCGTTTTAGATAACTTGTCAACGCGTTAGCTTGCTTTTTGCTATGTACTAGCATAGCTAACGTTAGCGTTAAGCTTATGTACTGGACGTTGCTTACTAGCTAGTGAACGTATTACACATTATGCCTTCAGCGTAGTAATTAGAAATAACTACCTAATTAGCTGAGATTAGTTGCTCTTAGATGTATGGAATTTCAGCCGTATTCCCTTTCCAGGTTGATATTTCATCTTTAGGTGATAAGTAATTTTAAAATTCGAAATATCTGATGTTTTAACTTAAGCTAACGTAATGCTGCGTTCCATTTGCCGTCTGAGGTCTCAATTTCCCAGTTGAAATGTCCAACGTCCGACCACCAAACGTTCCAGGTGCACGACGCCAAACGGCTAAACGAAAAACATGGCTGACCCTGAAAAACTGGTGGTATTTAAGTGGCAAGTGTATAACATGAGCTGTCCATATTCTGCACTAACCCAATGGCAATATTACCACTCGTTAACTGTGCTCCGGTCTAACTACATTGGTAGCTAATCTGCAAAAGTCTTTTGGTATTTTTTACATTTTCCATCTTTTGTGCAGGGAAGATAACTTTCAGAAATCATTTGCCCTAACCAGCTAACTAAACAAAATTGTTTCACATCAATTCACACGCAGAATTGACAGTATGTTTTGTTTTAATATCACGCAGGAACAAATGCTTAGGAATTCCGACTTTAAGCGACGTTCTATTGCACGTTTCCTGGTAGGAGGTGGGAAGAACTCGACTTCCGAGTCTCTAATGCAGCATAAGAAAAGGAAGGAAGTTGCTATGCATTTGCTGAAAAAGCACGCAGCTGCATAGAACAAGGAGCATCAGTCTATGGGTGCATATTATACTAACCTTTAGGCCTACATTTGTGACCTGACCATGGTCCAGAGTCCAGCACTGTACTCACAGTACCACATGACTGCAGTATCCTCAAATGATTCACCCTCTTGATATTAAACAAACTGGCGGGCCGCTGTGATTGCAGGATTTTGCTGCCACCAGTTACCCTGTAGCTCAATCAGCGAATTAGCCATATGAACCATGAGCGATTCAGTCGCTGCTGTTTATATCACGGAATGTGGCTATAAATGACAGATCATGTAAATGATTGGGCTAATTTAATCACTTAGACTAGAAGTTTGAAATCCAGAAACAGATACAGTCCGCCTTGCCCATCTCTGATATACAGTACAACAATCAATTAAAAGATGCCTGATTGTTTCTTTCATCTGGCAATTTGGCATTGTATCATCCAATGAGTTTGGTGGCATTTGATTGAACCTTACATTATCAATGATTACATTATCAATTAATTGAAGCGAGCCAGCACCTGTGGCAGCCATGCAAGCCCAAGCTGTAACATACCCACCAGCACGGGTGTGCTTTGGTTCTTGGGCAGTTCCTCCACACTCACTCCGATGCAAGTCAGGCTTGGTCTCATCTGTCCACATGACCTTTTTTCCAGAACTCTGCAGGCTTTTAGGTACTACTTAGCAAACTTGTAACCTGGCCATCCTCTTTTTGCAGCTAATTAGTGGTTGGCATTGTACTGTGTAGCCTCAATATTGTGAAGTTGTGGAGTCTTCTGCAGAGAGTAGTGAAGTAAACAGTGTGCAGTTTGCCTGTGTGTACAGCAGGAGGGAAGGATGGGTTGCTCACTGACTTGCTCACTTCCCCTTGTTGTCCGCAGTGCTGCAGTGCGACAGGGCATCACTGACACCGTGAGCAGAGCCGTCAGTGACCCAGAAGTAAAAGGCGTGGTGCTGTGCGGGGAGAATGGGAAGTTCTGTGGGGGTAAGGTTGTGTTCATAAAACCAATTTGCAGGGGTGATGCAGTGTCTTTGTATGGTTGTTTTAAGTTTAGAAGAAGACAAGAAACCATATATAAGGTTACAGGTGATGGGTAAGGACAGTTATTAAGTGGATCATAAAACGTAAAACTGAAATGTAGGAGACACAAAGGAATTTAATTGTCAATCTATTCGTTTGACAATTAAATCAACTGGTCTCACTTCATCACTTAAGTTTTTCTGTGTAAATATAGTAAATATCAAGTAGCAGTAAATAGGAACTTCACCCAAAAGGAGAGTGAGTTATTTTGATATGCGTCACGCTCCTTCCACTTATGACAGTATGATGGTCACGATAGGGACATCCCCCCTGTATAAGAATAATTCATTATCATATTCACAGGGTTTATTAATTCATTACAGTACATATCCAAGGAATGTCGTTCATTTTGTCAGACCTGCCATAAGTCTGAGTACTGTTCCACTAAGCATGCATTCATTTAAGTCGCATACTTTTTTCTGTGGTTCCAGGGGCAGACATCAAGGAGTTTGGTGGACAAATGAAGGGACCGCATCTTGTTCCGATGATCGATGCAATCGAAGCTACAGCCAAGCCTGTGGTGGCCGCCATCGAGGGCATGGCTCTGGGCGGGGGCTTGGAGCTGGCGCTGGCCTGTCACTACCGCATCGCCCACGTCAAGGTCGGCTCGCTCTGCCTGCCCGCCCGCTCTGCCAGCCCGCTCTGCCCGCCCGCTCTGCCCGCCCGCTCTGCTCTGCCCGCCCGCTCTGCTCTGCCCGCCCGCTCTGGTCTGCCCGCCCGCTCTGCTCTGCCCGCCCACCCGCTCTGCTCTGCTCTGCTCTGCTCTGCCCGCTCTGCTCTGCTCTGCTCTGCTCTGCCCGCTCTGCTCGCCCGCTCTGCTCTGCTCGCCCACCCGCCCGCTCTGCTCTGCTCGCCCACCCGCTCTGCTCTGCTCTGCTCTGCCTGCTCTGCTCGCCCGCTCTGCTCTGCCCGCTCTGCCCGCTCTGCTCTGCCCTGCTCCGCTCTGCTCTGCCCGCCCGCTCTGCCCTGCTCCGCTCTGCTCTGCCCGCCCGCTCTGCTCTGCCCGCCCGCCCGCTCTGCTCTGCTCTGCTCTGCTCTGCTCTGCCCGCTCTGCTCTGCTCTGCTCTGCCCGCTCTGCTCTGCCCTGCTCCGCTCTGCTCTGCCCGCCCGCTCTGCCCTGCTCCGCTCTGCTCTGCCCGCCCGCTCTGCTCTGCTCTGCTCTGCCCGCTCTGCTCTGCTCTGCTCTGCTCTGCTCTGCTCTGCTCTGCTCTGCTCTGCCCGCCCGCCCGCTCTGCTCTGCCCTGCCCTGCTCTGCTCTGCTCTGCTCTGCTCTGCTCTGCTCGCCCGCTCTGCTCTGCCCGCCCACTCTGGCCCTCAGGGGTCATGGTGCGCTTACGTGTTGTGTAACATTCTGGAATCTTCCTTTCCTAGGGTGGTCTGGCACTGACCTGTTTGTCCTCTACAAGTGCTCATGTAATGTTTGATTACAGGAAAAATAGCGTTTTGTGATATTTCACAGTCGGATGAGTAACTTACTATACCCGAACAGCTCTTGTGGTTTTCCTGTTGGCTTTTGTAATATTTTTTTAATAGAGTAGAAACAAAAACAGGAAATATATCTTTAAGATTGTTGTAAAATATTGGAAATAATCTGTCGTAAGACTAGTGGGCAAGGCAGACACATGGGGAAAATGTGAACACAATAAGACATACAGCAGTAAGACATTGGTAAAGGTGTCCACAAAGTGGAAAATTGATGCAACAATGCCATCTTTAAAAAATATTTAAGAAAGATTCAGTGAGATGCACTGCACAAAAATGGATTGAAATGCAATGAACATGCATTTTAAGTCTGGAAAATATCAAATGCAAAAAACTAGAGCTATCCATTTATTTAAAGCATTAACATAGATGCAGTGCTGTGAAAAAGTATTTGCCCCCTTCCTGATTTTCTCTGTTATTACATACTGTATTTGTCATCCTGAATGGTTTCAGGTCTTCAGACAAAATTTAATTTTGGCCAAGGGAAAGGGAGTAAACACAAGACGCATTTTAATAATAATTTCATTTATTTAATGAAAAACATTATCGAACACCCATATCACCCATTTGAAGAAGTACTAAAAAGTAATAACTGGTTGCATCACCTTGCAGAAGAAACTGAAACCAAACGCTTCCCATAATTTGATATCGTTCATGTTGCGGTGGCGGAGTTTTAGCCCACTCTTGTTTGCAGAACTGCTTTAATTCAGACATTTGTCTTGAAGCATTTGTCTTCTTTCATCAGAAATTTCTTCACAGAATTTTCATGGTTTCCAATCTGTTGAAAGTATTCTTGTTGGACAGTTTCTTTAAAGGAAAATTCCAGGCATTGACAACACTGACATTGTTAAAATGTGCATATTGGTGGTGTAAAACAGATCCCACTTGCTGTTCCCCTGTTTTGTGTAGTATTTCACTTTTCTATAGTGTTCTGTGAAAGACGTGCCATACACCATGGTGGGCACAGTACAGTTTTACTGTATATGATGATTTTGTCTTTAACTTGCTATAGCACCAACTATAAGTGTCAGCCCCTTGGGGATAACAACTCTGTGGTTTTGTCTTGAATTCCCGCTAATCAGCTTTCCGCAATGCTCTTACTGAGATAAATTTATCAAGAGGACATGCCAATTTCTGCAGTGGTAGCAGCCTCAATAGTCCAGAATGCAACAGTGTGGCTTTGCGGTGGATTGAGGGCATCTTACCTCTCACCTCAACTATAACTTTCTCTCTTGGTTTACTCGGTGTCATAGACAGGAGTGGAGGACACCAGCTAAATCAAGGTCAGTTTCCTGGTCCCAGGCATGTACCTTAGCCCCTAGGCTATACACCGGGGCATGAACCGCTTACCTTCCTGGTCCCAGTCACGTACCTTAGCCCGTTTCCCTCCGGTTGCGGTTCTGCTGACCACAGAGCTGGTTTTATTTTGTGCTCCTGTCCCCGCAGGCACTGCTGGGGCTCCCGGAGGTGGCCCTGGGCCTGCTTCCAGGTGCAGGGGGAACCCAGCGTCTGCCCAGGCTCATCGGGGTGCCCGCTGCGCTTGACCTCATCACCACAGGTACCCACAATGCCCCACAGCACCAGCGAAAGCCTCATGTATGCAAACCTCCCATGAATCTGACATTTAGGGCTAATGTAGGATTGTGGCTGCCTGCTATGAGAACTGAGCTGCAAGGGTATTTGAGAGACGAATGATGCTAAGAACTGTGGAGCTAGTTTGGGCAGACAACTCGAGAAGGGTCGCCCGCTCACGTGATCTCTATGTCTAATGCAGGGGTGTCAAAGGTGTCCTGGAGGGCCGCAGTGTCTACAGGTATTTGTGGTTTCCTTTCAATCAGCAGCCAATTAAGGCCTTGAGAACCCCCACCCAGAGCTAAGTGTGTGGGCCCCTTAGCCGATGAAAGACTTTGAAATGCATCTTTCGTGCTGAAACGCCAAGAACCAGCAGACACTGCGGCCCGCCAGGACTGGAGTTTCACGCCCCTGGTCTAATCGAAGGGGCTTTATAAAACAGATCTGATTGGTTCAATGCAGTGATACTTTTTCTATATACCACTGCTGTGCGTTCTAATGCTTGTTTACAGTTCTATTTAAAGTATCACTCTGGCGAAGCAGCCATTCGAGTCAAAATGAAAATTAGATGCAAAACGATACCTGTCAATCACCTTGCAACAATGTTGCCCAGAATTTGCAAGCAAGACTGCACACTGCCTCCACTTCCACATGATTCAGAAACTGTCCGATGTGGGTCTTGATTTGCGAGAGAGATTTGTCTCAGTAAGCAAAATTATTATTAGGTGATACCACGCCTTCTTTGATTGCGCAAGTTTTTTTTCCAGCTAGCATGGAGTTTAGTGTTGGTAGCCAAACCCTCTCATGAGGCGTTTGAGATGCGTTTCGGGAAGTCGGGACTTTGAACTTTGTAAATAAATACATTCTTTCTTAAAATTTGACTCTATTTCTAATTCGCCATTTGTAAGGCAGTGCACACTGTTCGTCCTGGTAGGTCCGCCCTCTGTGTTGGTATCTGACCCAGAGGGGTGTGGTGGGGTGTAACACTGTGCCCTGCAGTAAGGTGTAACATTTTGACAGTACTGCTAACGTTTGAAAGTACTGGTAAATTATTTATTTTAGGCCATTTTCTTTAGCAGTGATGACTCATTCTGAGAATATATTTTATACCACCAGGGGTCACCATTGCACATGAGTGTGGTTAGATGTCTATTCCTGTTCTCACAAGGGCTGAAAATGGTCAATTTCAGTTCAGTGTCTGCAGATTTAAATATGCTGTATTAATACAACATTTTTTCCCATTTCACAACATTTTTTTCTGACAGATGTGAATAATTGTTTTCTCACCGTTACAGAATGATTTGATAAAATGGAAAATGTTGACAACCTCAGTGTGACAATGTAGTCCTTCCACTGAAATAATTTGGCTAGAAACATTCAGCTGCTTGTACTGGACAGCGTACCCACTGAAGTATTATTAATGGTACAATAAGTCATTTTGGACTTCTAACAGTCAAGAGAGGAATTGCAGCAACAAACATCCTCAAACCACAACAATGTTTATCCCTCCCCTTCTCTGTGAATGTGCATGACATTGAAACGGCATTGGCTGTGGCAATTGGAACCAATTTCCAACCAATGAGCTTGAATTATTGTACAGCTGTACGATGTTTCGGTACAGAGTGCCGGCCCGTCAACTGCATATTTTGAAACCCGAATTTAAGGACTGTAAACACAGGCTGAGGGTGAGTCAACATGTCAGTGAGCCTTATTCAGTGATAGGAAGGGATTGACAATGGTCTTGTAATAATGGTTTAACACAAAAATCTTACCTATCGTACCTTTAAAGCAAACCCTTTTCTAACCTCTGACAGGTCGGCATGTGTCTGCCCAGGAGGCGCTGAAGCTGGGCATTGTGGACCGCATTACGGCCGGGAACACGCTGGAGGTGGCGGCTGAGTTTGTGCGGAGCGTATCAGGTACAGCCGAGCTGAACGCCGGGTGGTCAGGGGAGAAACCACTCTTGGTGCTGGGAGGGGGGTCAGGGGAGAAACCACTCTTGGTGCTGGGGGGTCAGGGGAGAAACCACTCTTGGTGCTGGGGGGGGGTCAGGGGAGAAACCACTCTTGGTGCTGGGGGGTCAGGGGAGAAACCACTCTTGGTGCTGGGGGGTCAGGGGAGAAACCACTCTTGGTGCTGGGGGGTCAGGGGAGAAACCACTCTTGGTGCTGGGGGTGTCGGGGGAGAAACAGCTCTTGGTGCTGGGCGGGTCGGGGTGAAACAGCTCTTGGTGCTGGGAGTGTCGGGGGAGAAACAGCTCTTGGTGCTGGGCGGGTCGCGGTGAAACCACTCTTGGTGCCTTGGGGTTGGTGTGGAAACCGCTCTTGGTCCCGGGGGGTCGGGGGAGAAACCACTCTTGGTGCTGGGGGGTCGGGGAGCACGGCAGCCAAAATAATCAATGTTTCATATCCCTGTCAGCTCAGCTCATGTTCTTTCAGCCATTTGATGTATTATTCAAAGTCTGAAAGGAGATGAACAGCGTTGGAATATTAATCGTGCACAGCCACCCCCCCCCCCCCCCCCCCCGCCCTCCCTTGGCGAGAGCCGAAGCCGCGGTCATAGCGGGAATGGCGCCCGGGGGGGCCCGTGATGAAGGGGCCTCTTAATGAGGTCACGTATGTGCCCTGCGGTATGCTGGGGAAACGCAAGCGCTAACACGCGACTGGAGGTGGCCGATGTTCTAAGGAGAACAGGAAGGTCTCCTGAACTCGATGAAAATGATGTTTATTTACAGCAGGGGTGCACAACTCAAGGGCCGGTCTGGGTACTGGGTTTTGCCCTCTTTTTAATTTTCGGACAGCTCTATAAATTATCCTGGTTGAAGCCTGTACTTCAGCACAGTAAAATCATTAGGATACACTTGCAGTCTGTAGCTGTAGCTGGAAAGCAGATGTCAGATAAGCTATGATTGAGTCAATTAAATAATTAAGAGCAGAAGTTGGCACGAAATCCTGAAACCGACTAGCCCTTTCTTGTGCACCCCTGATTTACAGGGACGGCGGTGGTCAGAAATACGTGAAATGTATGTACTTTTCTTGATCAGGAATGTTCATTACACATTATAGGAGGATTCAGACATGTATCAGTCAGCCTGTCATGTACTGGCCACCCTGCTGTGAGTGAATTAGCACGTCTGTTGACTCCAGTAGCTCCTGATCTCTCTCTTCTGGCCGCTATTCTACTATTGTACCAACTGATTATAATAAGATAAGATGAGCCGTGATGCAGCCAGGCAAGATAAGATCCAGGGAATGTGGATCAGCATACATATTGGTGTTAGAGACCAATTTCTTCCAATGTATTTTTCACATCCAGCTTTTTACATACGATCTACTGTCCTTTTGGTTTTCAGTCCAACCTCAGGAAAGCACATCTCGTTCTACAGCTAAAGATCCGGTTGAGCTGCTAATTGGTAGAATCGAGTGTGCCATAAATAAATTTTGGGTTGCAAAGAAAACCTATAGGATGGTAGATCTCCAGGAACAGGGCTGGTGACCACTGCTCTACGCACTCAACTGATCTGGTGCTGGCCATGTTTTTTTGATTTTTCTTACTCAATTTCAGAGAGTCTTTTGGAAGTGTTGATAACTTCAGTGTTAAAAACTGCTGTATCGATTCCAATTAAATGATTCAATTATTATGAATTGTTCTGTTTAGGCATCACTGGACAATTTTCTCTAAACCTTCAACCTTTAAATTATCCAATAACCCAACAGTTTGTCCTTGAGGTTCTGCAGTTTTATGTTCTTAGCTAGATGTCTAGACGTCACCATGACTTTTAGTCCATACCTCCCTGCTGTGCACGTGTTTGGTTTGTGTATGTGTTCTGCGAGTGATGCAGTAGAAATTAATCACTGCTGTGCTGTTGGCTTGGTCTAAACTGTAGAATCAGCACTTCAGAATCGTCCCTAATCCTGAGCAGTATGGCTTGCACGTGATCAGTCCTCTCTGGCCTACAGTGAAATGGTCACACGTACAGGGGGTACAGCTAATATTCTACTGCCGTTCCTCAGATTTTGTGGTTTGAATTGTCACGTCACTGGACTTGTGTCAATTAACGTGCGTCCTCCCTGAACAGCGTTTTCCATTGAACACTTTCTTCGAAGCGATTACTGTAGAGCGTGGCCATATTCTCTCTGGCCCCGCCCCTGGCACCCGTGAAATGCCTTTTCTTTCGTGTCCATCGTCGTACCCACTTTGAGCGAAAGCGGGCGTTAAACTCGTTGAAGTATCGCCTCCCCCCCCCCTTCTCCGCATCAGCGTTCTGGGCCGCGTCACGTGGGCCCGTTTCCTTTGACTCCGAGCCCTTTATAATTAGCCGGGCCCACATGGTGTACGTGCATCTTTTGTAAATCAATTTTTACTGCGTGGCGAAAATGGAGTAGCTTTATCTCTTTTGCTGAACTGTGATGCGGAGAGCCCGTTATTTCCACACGCTCTCTCCACTCTCGGTTAAATGAATTTGTCTGAGAAGGGGGCGACATGGCGGCATGCGGGAGAGTGGGGCGCGCCGGGGGTCTCGCCTGGCAGGGGCGGGGGGCGGGGGGGTGGCGGGCGGTGGGATGGATATCTGCGTTTCCGTGGCAACGCTGAACTCCAGGTGTTAAAGGGAGAGTGAAGGTGGCCAGGCGGTAATTTATCTCATGGAGATTGAGCGGGGCTGGGGGGTTGCTCCTGTGACCTCCTGTATACAGCTCCAGCTCATTAGTGTTGCTGATTATTGCAGGTTGTAAATCCAGCTCCAATGTGAGGTCTTTCTGCTGGAGCTGTGCTAGGGAGGGCTTTGTTTATCAGCCCCAGCAACCGTGAGATTGTATGGTAGTGGTCAGACTGTATGCCATGGTTAGATCTGATAGTAGCGGTCAGATCGTATAGTAGTGATCAGATCAGATAGTAGCGGTCGGATCCTATAGTACTGGTCAGATTGTTACTATACGATCTGACCGCCACTATACAATCAGATCAGATAGTAGCGCTCAGATCAGATAGTAGCAGTCCGATTGCCCGGCTGTGGTCAGACTGTATGCAGCGGTCAGATCGTATAGTAGCGGTCAGATCGTATAGTAGCGGTCAGATCGTATAGTAGCAGTCAGATCGTATAGTAGCGGTCAGATCCTACAGTACCGGTGAGATCGTATAGTAGCGGTCAGATCGTATAGTAGCGGTCAGATCCTATAGTAGCGGTGAGATTGTATAGTGGCGGTCAGGTTGTATAGTAGCGGTCAGACCTCACAGCCGCGGTCAGATTGGCCGTCTCGTAAACCATCAGCAAGCTGCTGCAATAGACCAGCCCAGCCGTTATCTGATCAGAAATACTGGCACGCCCTTACAGCTGCATCCTCCAATCAAAATTCACTCCCCATCAGGGAGTTTTCCAAACTCGATTATGGCTTGGTGAATTTTGGAAGAATATGGCAGGGTATTATTTATTTTTTGCAATCCTCTATAAAGTGTTACCACTCTTCCTCAGTCGCATCATATAAATGAAAGGATGTCCAAAAATAAAACCTTTTAGGACATCTTAAAAATGACTCCACTCGAGGTGTCTATGAAAAACTAGCTACTGCACCAAATCTGAAGACCTCGGCAGTGCCAACTGCGCAAAATGTCAAACTGGGAAACATTTTTGTCCCATTACCTTCGGCTCAATTCCGTGTAACTTTCTTTCCCCCCTCAGGCTGTTATTCAGCTGGACCTGCAGTGCGTTGCACCCAGACGACGGCCATGCAGATACGAGACCCCCATCCCACACGGACGCAGTCGCGTTTATTTTGAGTGCACGGGGACACTGAGTGTAAATAGTGTGACCATGGGAGCAGCACCCAGAAGTGAGATATTTGGGTACTAGTACTAATCACCATGTTAAGCAAACCATGTTAGGCAATACATTGTGTTGTACTGTGCACTCACACAAATGAAGACTATCTGCTGAATAATCAGTAAGCGCTGTTGACCTGTATTCATTTGGAAGACAAACTAACAGTATGTTACATTTGGATTTATTACTCTCTGAAAGCGGTCTGGGCCTGGTGTCATTTCGGTTGACTTTATGGCTTTTTCCTGTTAACTTGAATTATGTGTGGATTTGTACATTCAGATTTATTCCCATTTGTGTTCAGTTTATGACAGTTTGTTCAACCATGAATATTTATACCAAAAAATAGCTGGTGGGTTGAGACGTCTTTTGACTACCAATGAGAATGCATCCCTTACTGAAACTATTCATTCATTGGTCCAACGCAGCATTAACAAACTAAATGTGTTATTCTTGTCATTTGATTATGCTATCCAGTAAAGGATTAACTCCATAAGTGGGCTCTCTGTGTAGCAGGGTGCAGTTGCAGCTGGCCTGCCGGTGCCAGTGTGGAGCAGGATGTAGTAGCTAGTCTTTGGCCTGCGGGTGTCAGTGCGGAGCAGGGTGCAGTTGCTAGTGTTTGGCCTGCAGGTGTCAGTGTGGAGAGTAGCCTCAAAGCATAGTTGCACCGTTTTGACAATAGGTGTCCGTAGTGACAAGGGGCTTCTGTTCTGGGCTGGGGTTTTGGGCAGTTTGGGGTTCACCCCTCTTCCACTGTATACCTGTCATGTTGGAGCTCTTAGCTCTCTCCTGTTGACACCGATGAGACTTCAGCTGCACCTTGCAGTGAGAAACTGTCCGTCCTCAGCAGTGTGCTACTCCAGCTCTTACCACCTGCTTGGACTGAAGCAGTGAGCGGGAGTGTAACAGCCCAGTACAGACACTTTTGATTTGATGAGGCTTCAGACATATCAGCGGCTTTTATGTGGAGTTCTGGGTGATGAAAGATTTCACGGGAGAGAGAAGAGCTCATTAGTGGCATTCAGGAGTTTGGATAAAGGACTAATGCCTGATGAGAGCCAAACTTTCACTGCTGATTTTCTGCAGAGTGGCTGGCTGGCGGCATCATGGCTTCTTCTGTGATAGAGTGAACTGTCACAGTTACTGTGTGTACATTACTATGTGTGGTTACAGTCACACTAACACCCAGCGTACATTACTATGTGTGGTTACAGTCACACTAACACCCAGTGTACATTACTATGTGTGGTTACAGTCACACTAACACCCAGTGTACATTACTATGTGTGGTTACAGTCACACTAACACCCAGTGTACATTACTATGTGTGGTTACAGTCACACTAACACCCAGTGTACATTACTATGTGTGGATACAGTCACACTAACACCCAGTGTGGGTCACTGCGTGTTGTCAATCACACTAACACCCAGTGTACATTACTATGTGTGGTTACAGTCACACTAACACCCAGTGTACATTACTATGTGTGGGTACAGTCACACTGACACCCAGTGTGGGTCACTGCGTGTTGTCAGTCACACTAACACCCAGTGTGGGTTACTATGTGTGGTTACAGTCACACTAACACCCTGTGGGTTACTATGTGTGTGGGTGTTAGTGTGACTGTACCCAGTGTGGGTTACTATGTGTGGGTACAGTCACACTAACACCCAGTGTGGGTTACTGTGTGTGGGCCCCTCCCAACCCCGGGCCCACACACAGTGACAAGAAGACACTGAGCTGTATTGATGAACCGGGGCACGACATTTGCTCATGCTAAAAATACCTTTGGTTTGCGTAGCATATCTCCCCCATGGTTACAAACCAATAATGTGTTTTTCCTATTTTTTAGTTTTGCAGTAGAGCAAATGTCTGAGACGTTAATGTTCTAAGAGGTGGACATTATCTGTATAGTTATCTGCTTCGCAAAGGTTTGTGGGAAACTATTTGTTTTGGACTATCTATCGCATGATTGGCCTGCTTTGAACTGGGCTTGATCTATCACGTTCCGTGTCGCAATTACCTTCCTGTACGTCAGCAAAAGATAGCTAGCAAGCGCAAGTGATGCACAAAAAAGTACAAAGGAGGAACTGCAAAACGCAGCAAAACTAGCAAAGGTAGATCCGTCGTGTGTGCTGATGTGTGCACTACCTTGATTCTCAATTTCACCATACGACTGCCGCCACAGCCAAACGCTCGTTCTCAAAACTCAAAACTTATCAAGAACTGCTTAAGGAGCAGAATAGGACAAGAGAGGCTAAGCGGCTTATCAATACTTTCAATTGAAAATGACAGAGGCAGGAATTTGGACCTGTAGAGCTTGGTGGATAATTTCACGGAGCGCAAGTTGCGCTGGATGTCCTTTTAAAAGAGTTATTAGTTCAAAAGTGTATTGTAATATTGCGATGTTGTCTCCTATCTGTTGGTAAGATTACTGTTAGGAGGACTAACAGATAAGCTAGCACTTATCCCGGCACTTTGTCGAGTGTCTGGCGTTCTGAATGGCTGGTATATGCGCGCTGCAAGTGTGTGTGGGTAATGTTATTGAAGGGGAGGGGGCCCCGAAGTATAATTTGCTCCAGGGCCCGATGGGTCTTAGTTACGCCACTGGTATGCGCAGCAGGTTATTATAGTTCAATATTTTAGCATTTTCAGGTGAAAATGTTACACAAGCGCAATTTGCATGTCAGTAACCTAGCCAAAATACTATAAAATGTGCTATCATCACCCAGTGAACGTTTTTGTCTGCGAAACACCATCATGCTAAAACATATGCAATGAACAGTGGACCATATGGTACATATTTTGACATCGTAGTTAGAACGGAGAAAAGAGAACACTGGAGAAAAGAAAGTGCCAAGAGGGGGATTTTTGACTTGGCACACACAGGAATTACATTTCTGAGCACGTGCACTTGTCGCACCTAATGCCCATATGTGCGCACACACAAGGATATGCACAGGCGCATATGCGTAGAATGGGAATTTGCACAGCAGGGTTTAAGATTTACTTTCCCTCGAAATGACTTTCAACATCTGCCGCACACATCTGACAGAACCCAAATCAAACCCCCCATACCCCCCCCTTCCTTCCCTGAAATAAATCGTACGTCACAACTCAGCTGGTCAGAGATTAACTCTGCAGCCGAGGATATAAATATAGCCTGAAATCAAATTTTGCTCGAAAGTGACATTTACAGGAAAGTAGTGCCAAACTATGATTTGACAGGAGGTAGCCTGAAAAGAACACCGTTAGTATGGCAATGCTGCTGTACAACATTAGCACTCAGGTACAGGCGCTATACTACAACAGGATACAGGTACAAGCACTATACTGAAACAGGATACAGGTACAAGCACTATACTGAAACAGGATACAGGTACAAGCACTATACTGAAACAGGATACAGGTACAGGTACAGGTGCTATACTACAACAGGATACAGGTACAGGCACTATACTGAAACAGGATACAGGTACAGGTGCTATACTACAACAGGGTACAGGTACAGGTGCTATACTACAACAGGATACAGGTACAGGCACTATACTGAAACAGGATACAGGTACAGGTGCTATACTACAACAGGATACAGGTGCAGGCACTATACTGAAACAGGATACAGGTACAGGTGCCATACTACAACAGGATGCAGATGCACTGTACAATACCAGCACCCAGGTACACGTGCTATATTGTAACAGGATACAGGTACTAGCACTGTATGGCAGGTAGCTGCTGTTTGTTGTGTTTTCCAGTATTCACAGCCACCTTTTCCAGGGACTCATTTCCCAGGTTTTTGTCTGTTTTTAGTTTTGCTGTTTTTTCTTTCCTTTGGAAGCACTGCGAGTGAATGATACAGAGTATTTTACAACATTCTGAAAATATCGCAGTATACACTCAGTGAGCACTCTTTGGTAGACCTGTACACCAGCTTGATAATGCAAGTATTTAATCAGCCAATCATGTGGCAGCAACTAAATGTGTAAAAATTATGCAGACATGGTCAAGAGGTTCAGCTGTTTTTCGGACCAAATGTCAGAATGGGGTAGAAATGTGATCAAAGTGACTGACCGTGGAATGATTGTTCCTGACAGGCAGAATGGTTTGAGTATCTCAGAAACTGCTGATCTCCACTCACAACCGTCTCTAGGGTTTGCAGAGAATTGTGTGAAAAACAAAAAACATCCAGTGAGCAGCAGTTCTGCGGCCAAAAACGTGTTGTTAATGAGAGGTCAGAGGAGAAGGGCCAAGCTGTCAGGAAGGTGACGGTAACACAAATAACCACACATTACAACAGTGGTATGCAGAAGAGCATCTCTGAACACACGACATGTCAAACCTCTATGTGGATAGGCTGCAGCAGCAGAAGACTTAGGGGGCAGGCAGAGCGTGCGGTCCGGAGAGGACTCCGGCCCTTTAAGACCGGTCTCTGTGACCCACTTTCCACTGCCGACAGATCTAATTCAGTGCAGCTGCAGTGGATCTCAGAGCTGTCTGGTGTAATCTGCTCAGCCAGGAGAGAACCCCAAATTGGGGGCACTTTAAGGTTTCGAGACATCCGCCCTCCTCGATTTCATCACCCTGCGGCCTATGCGCGTGCGTGCATGTGAGCGTCTATGTGCACGTGCGCCTGGGTGTCCTTGCGTGCATGCGCGTGTGTGTGCCTGTGTCTTGTGTCCGCGCTTAAACATCAGATGTCCAGTTGTAGGCATAATGCATAGAAACCACCTGCCTAAAGCAAGAACGTGTGGTTATTATTCTGCTTCTCACCAAAGAAGCCCATGTTTCTACATAAAGCAGTTTGCTCTGTGCCCAGGCACCCCCTTCCCTGTGAGGCAGTTTGTTCTGTACAGAATACCCCTTTCATATGAAGCAATCGCACAGAGAGCCCCTTCACCCTACTTTTTCCCTCATGGTTTTTCTCTGAGCCCCTTTGACATTAAGTGTGCGCCACACTCACATAACCCCTGTCGCTGTGTGAAATTGCGCAGTGATCTCGAAAAGGCTATAAATGAAGACGACGAGAGTGTGTGAAAGAGCCGGCTGATTAGACCGCATTTTAAGTACCGGGAGCACTGCGTACTGTCAGCATTCCCCGTACTTGCGCAAATGGGACGAGGCTCTTGGGTTTTTTTTTTCGTATCAGATTTTTCACTCGTAAATCACTGCATTTGCATTAAAGGAAACACGATCTCTTTTATATTGTTAGTTTGGGGTGACCGGAGCCGCATTGCCGTAAAACACGGCTGTAGTTTCGTCGACCGAGCCCGGCGCTGACGTAACCATTTGTCCTTCCCTCCGCAGCGGAGCAGCGTCTGGCCCTGCCTCGTCTGAGCACGTGCCCGACCCCCTGCCCCCCCGACCTGGACTCCTTCCTGGAGCGCGCCATGGCGCAGGTGCGGCGCCGTGCCCGGGGAGCCTTGGCTCCAGTGGCCTGCGTGCAGGCGGTCCGAGCGGCCGCCACCCTGCCCTACAGCCAGGGCATGCGCGTAGAGAGGGAGCTGATGGCCACCCTCTTCAAATCCCAGCAGGCCCGGGCCATGCAGTACTGCTTCTTCTCCCAGAGGTCCGTGGGCAGGTGGAGCACGCCCAGCGGAGCGCGCTGGGACAACAGCAGCCCGCTGCCTGTCCAGAATGCGGCCGTCATAGGCACGTACCGAACGCCGGGTTCACACACACTCCTACTACACTTCTCCTGCAGCTGAACTGAACTAAACTGTATTTTCAACCCTTTCAGTCTCAAGCCAAATCTGAAATGACCCCGCCAAAATCCCAAGGGGTTGAGAAAATTGCGAAAGTTGAGAGAATTTAGTAGGGTTTTAATAGGGGCTCAAAAGAATAGCATAGTAGTTATGTTGATTAGTTGAAAAGGTATAAGGTCAAGCATGCCGTATTCACTCTTGGGATTTTACATTAGTTATGCTTGAGTGCTGTATGGCACTCCTGAGACAGAAAGGGTTTCATTAAGACTTCCTGTTCATCCTCCGAAACCATACTGTGACCTTGTCACGAGCCAGGCCTGGCTAATAGCACACTGAAATAAACGCCCAACCTAGTATTAAAGCTTTGCGTTGCAAAGAGATTACTTCTCTGCACCTGAACGGAACATTTTCCATTAAACAGTGCTATAGGGTTAATAAAGGAAAGACTGGTTTAGTCAGCTGGGAATTTTAACGAATCCTAAATTCACTCATGCTGAATTAATGCTGTCCTGCTCCATTCCAGAACATCAGGATTTGAGCAGTAAAAATGGTTCCACTGTAGCTAAATTTGTGCCTCACTTGTAGCTGCAAGTAGATTTTTTATGAAGAAAGTGTAGGGACTACAACTTCCACATTCCCACAGGAAAATTCCGCGACGTCCACCACGAATGACGTCTAACTTGGTTCAGCCAATCCCGTAATGGCGGGAGCAATAAACGGTCCCGTATAAGGGCAAGACACGTTCTTGGGATCTCTCTTCTGCCTCTTCTCTTCCCTCTCTTCTGCTCCTTCCTCGACGCACCCTTTTTGGGCATTCGCTTCGGCTCATCTGCTCCGAGACTTGGACAGAGGCTGAATGCTGCACAGCGCACTACCAGGCCTACGGACACACCCAGTTACCTCGCAGTAACTCCGTGGCCTATAGCGAGTGGAAACTGGTGTACGCGGAACGCTACATCAGTTTACTCCTGCAAAGTTCACCAACGAACAACAGCAACAAACTTTTCCACCTGGAAAAAGGACAAGCGAACATCCTTCCAGCAACCGAGTGGACCAGACGACAACGCGCGGCTAAGATGCCCCAGCCTGCGCATCTCTCCAGTACATTCACATTACCATCGCCGCTTCTACAAGGACAGCACGTCTTTTGGATCCAGCAATGTGTATGGACTCAGTAAGACAACAAACATTCAGGCATAGCCAGTGTTTAGTCTAACTGTTTTTGTGAATCTGTGTTTCCATATTTGCCGTTTATCATTGGAATGTATTTTGTTAGCTATATATGTACATGAATTGATTCGCCGTCTTTTGCGCATATATAGAGTAAACTACGCAAGTAGTCTTCTCACAGCTAACAATAACTAACACACCCACTTTACTTTCCTTTGTTCAAGTGACACACACCGCTTGCGCGCGCACACACACATGCTCACATACCCAACTAAATTTCCTTACTAACTTCCCGTTAGTTTATCTGTTCTGTGTTTGTATGTTGTTTAATAAATATATTTTATTAAACCCCGGTGTCTGTTTTGGAATCACATAGACATGAGAGCCGAGTTAAAGCAGTCTTTCGAAGAACTTCCAACCTTCAGGTTATCGGTATGTTCAATCATTAATATTGGTTATTTTAATTATTAATTGAAATACTAAATTTGTGGTTGGATATTTCTGATAACAGTAATTTTATGAGACTGATTACTGCTACATAACTTTAACTGGCGCCCCGGTTTCGTAGAGAGTAAAATCCCTACGTTATTTGGCAGCCCGTGCGAGGACCCTACAGAATTTGGAGCCCCGTGCGAGGACCCCTACAAAAGCTTGAATCTTTTGTGGTCATGGTAGATACCCTGATGGATATTTGTGATGGGAAGTAGCCAATAGGAAGATATTTGGGACATGATGTAGCCGAGAGTTAGTGTGAAGATGAGATGGCGCATATACAGTGCAGTCTTTTAGCTCTGTACTCCAGCACATTGGATTTGAAATGGGATTGGAAATATGTGATTGTGTAGATGACTGACCACTTTAATTTGAGGGTATTTGCGTCCATGTTGTGTGATCTATGCAGGAATTACAGCCTTTTTTTATACATAGTCCCCCATTTCAGGACGCCATAATATTTAGGACGAAAGGCTTCACAGCTGTTTCTGAATAATCAGGTGTGTTTCATCGATTCCTTAGTGCAGGTATAAAAGAGGTTTCAGAACCTAGTCTTGATTCTAGGCACTTTGATTGCCTTTGGAGTCTGTTATTGGTTTGTCAACATGAGTGTCAACGGTAACTCTAGAGCTTTGGAAGTCCTTTGCAGAGATGGGAGAACCTGCCGGAAGGACTCCCATCAATCAAGCCTTTATGGTAGAGTGGCTAGACGGAAGCCACTGTTGAGTAAAAGGCTTATGAAGTTTGGAGTTTACCAAATGGCATTGAAAGGACTCGTGAGAGCATGAGGAATAATGATGTTTCATAAATTTGCTTTTCACTTTGTCAGAGTGTAGATTGAAATGGCAATTTTATCAATTTCAAATGAAATCTACAAAACGGTAAAGTGAAGGAGTTTGAAAACTTTTTGAAGCCACTGTATATTATGTTCAGCTGTATGATATTAGTATTGTCCATGTCTCTTACAGGTCTAGGCACTATGGGGAGAGGGATAGTCGTGTCCTTTGCGCGGGCAGGGATCCCGGTAGTCGGTGTAGAGATGGATGCTAAGCAGCTGGAGATCTCCAGGCGAGCGGTGACCTCCATGCTGGAGAGAGACGCACGGAGACAGGGGGCGGAGCTGCCTGAGGGACTGGTGCGCTTCACCACGGACCTGCGGGACCTGCGCGAGGTAGACCTGGTCATCGAGGCCGTGTTTGAGGACATGGCTCTGAAGAAGAGGGTCTTCGGCGAGCTGTCCTCCGTATGCCGGCCCGACACCCTCCTCTGCTCCAACACCTCCACCCTCGACCTGGACCAGCTGGCTGCTGCCACCCACAGGCCGGAGCTGGTCGTGGGCATGCACTTCTTCTCCCCGGCGAACGTAATGAAGCTTCTGGAAGTCATCTATGGGTCTCGCTCGGCCCCAGCTGCCGTGGCCACGGCCATGCAGCTGGGGAAAAGGCTGGGAAAGGTGAGCGTCGCCGTGGGCAACTGCCACGGCTTCGTTGGGAACCGCATGGTTCTGCCCTACATGTCGCAAGCCAACTTCCTAGTGGAGGAAGGAGCCACACCCGAACAGGTGGACCAGGTGCTGGAGGAGTTTGGATTCTCCATGGGCGTGTTCAGGATGTCTGACCTGGCCGGGCTGGACGTGGGGTGGAGGATCCGGAAGGAGTTGGGGCTGACCGGCCCCGGCGTGGCCCCCGGGGAGCCGGCCCGCAGCCGGAAGGGGAGCAGGTACAGTCCCCTGGCGGACCTCCTGTGTGAGCAGGGCCGGCTGGGGCAGAAGACCGGCTGCGGGTGGTACTTGTACGACAGGCCCGGGGGGCGGGAGGCCAAGCCCGACCCCTGGATGCGGGGCTTCCTGGAGGAGTACCGGAGCAGCCACGGCCTCCGCGCGCGGCCCGTCGACCAGCAGGAGGTGCTGGAGCGCTGTCTGTACGCGCTGGTCAACGAGGGCTTCCGCGTCCTGGAGGACGGCATCGCCGCGGGGCCCGAGGACGTCGACGTCATCTACGTGCTGGGCTACGGCTGGCCGCCGCACAGGGGCGGGCCCATGTTCCACGCGGCGGCGGTCGGCCTACCCGCCGTCCTGGATAGGCTGGAGCACTACCACCAGGCCCACCCCGACGTCCCGGGCCTCCAGCCCAGCGCCCTGCTGCGGAAGCTGGTCGCCAGGGGCAGCCCGCCCATCCATAAGTGGAGGGAGGTCATCAAGAACATCCGCAGTCAGCTCTGAGATGTACCCAGGTCACCACTGTTCCACCTCATCATCCCTGCTAAGAATTTAGTGATGATGAAGTTTAATGCCTCCCTGTTACCTTGCTCTTATAAGAAACGATGGGGTGATGTAACAGTATTTCTGCTGTTATGATTAATTAGGACCAGTGATCCTGCTGGTTTGTGATTTGACCTGAATTTTAGAAACTAGTTCATATCCAGGAAACCAGGTTAAGTGAGTGCAATAAACTGCTTTATAATTGTTCAATCAGTGCAGAATAACAAGAAAAACCAGCAGGTTTTTGTAATTGAGAACCTTGAAACATGATCAGCTACAAGATGACTATTATAGGTGCTATATCTAACTTTTTAATTGCGGAGTGAGTTTATTTGCATTTATTCCTTTGTTCCACGGTGAAATTTTCAATCGGTATGTTCACAGGATATACTGTCTGAAACCACTAAACTTCACAGTTCTGCCTGTATGAATTATGTTTTGATATGTTTTGCATAAGCGACAACGGTTCCTTTTTTTGTAACGTCACCTCACCTTCTCTGCATTTTGGAAATCCTCCCACGACACAAATCACGGGTCCACCAAAACAAATCCATAATAGTTTCTAATTCCAAATCCTAGGAGAAACATTGATATTATGTCCATTGAATTCTAATTTTTGTCTTGTTTGTGAAGTCTAAAAATTGAGAGATTGCTGAAAATGTTTTTTGTCATATTTTGAAATAGCTGAAAATAAATTACTAAAACATGTGGTCTGTTATCCACCGAGGCTGAGTTTCTGAAACCGGAGCAGAGAAATTCCTTGGCTTGACCTCTCACATGGCTTCGGGAAGCCTTGGAGCTTTTGCTGATTTACTGAAATTGCTGAAAATAATTCCCATGAAAAAATAAATGTTCCTATGATTCTCTATGTGGGAAGGCATTGATTTTTCAGTCGTATCCTCCTGCACAGGATTATGAGGATCTGTATTTGAAAAATGTTTTTTTAAATAAAATGAACAAAATGTGGAATTTAGCAGAATGTTTTATCTAGAATGACTTGCACAGATTACTTTCATACAAAATCAATTTGCACCGCAGGACATTTTACTGAAGCAATTCAGGTGGAGAGCCTGGCTCAAGGGCACAGTGGCAGAGTCTCACCTGGGAGTGGAACCAACCAAAATTCATTTTATAGCCAGTTTATAGTCCTGCGACAGAGTGTCGCTGCCTCTGATGACCTGCAGTGGATGACGCTGGTCTCGGCAATACGTGCTTTAAACTGGAATGCGTTTATACTTTTTGCTAAGGACAACGACCACTCTGTCAGGCGACAATAGAACTTTCCTGAACATTCTGTGCTCTCACTCTGCCGCTGGGTCAGATGTTGGCCTTTGGAGTTACGAGCCTGGCTTCCTGACCATTACACTGCACTGCCTGGAGACTCATAACCACCGCCTCGTGTTCTCCGCACGCAGGGACCCAACGAGACAAAGACCTGTCGTTAAAAACCTGTGAATTGGATTGTGTTTTTGATAAATGTTACCAAATGAAGGTTTATGCTTTAGGGGCTGGCGCGCGGCTTTTACGAGCAGCAGTGTGTGTGATGTTGTGAAACTGCCAGATTCCATTCCGCACTGTCACCGAGTTTTCAGTTTGTAGTTGGGAATATGAATATGAAGGGAAGGTGAACTTTAGGACTGTAGCCTGTCTGTACGGTCATGGCAGGCAAATGTATTTTGATCACTATCAATCAAAAGTGTTTTTTCCTACATTGTTCATGGAATAAAGAAAAAAAATAGGAATCAAGAAAATGGGAAAACCTGGAATAGTTTGGGGGAAAAATGTAAAAAAGAAATCCTTGATCCCCAGGAAAACAAATTTCCGAAGCGGTGGAAAAAGAACAAAGCATGGAACAAAATAAAAGCACGTAGTGTACTAGCCACCAGCTGTCTACATAAAAGCCGTCTGTTTAGTCTGAAGATGGATAGCCTTCAGCAGGGTCTGTTTGGGGTCTTCCAAGTTCTCACCATTCAACAAGGAGAGGGAGGGATATTGATTCCTGCATGAAGAACAGTCCATAATGTGTAACTATAATATAACTGCGCATCTCAGCTGATGGATTTCGGTCAATAAAAAAAGGCAGCTTACTGCACTCATTTCGGGGCGATGCATGGGCGTTTGTATGGCATGTTTGGGCTATTGGACTCTTCACTCTCATTCTCAGGGTAGTTGTGTCCAGGTTTTTTTAATTTATTATTGTACCCATGTGTTACCATCATTCCTGGTAGCTGTGTGTGATTCCAGAAGTAGGCCTGTCATCATTGCAACCTTTCCCATGTTGTCCAGTTCTACCACTTACAGTGACCAAGTCTGAAAGGGCATGCATATGGATGTGGCATCAAATTTCTGAGTTCTTGGCATGATTTTCCTGAAGAAATTGTTTTATTTATGCTTTCATTGATGAATGTCCAGGTGTAGACTCAAGTGATTGATAAAAGTGTTTGTTTTGACCCCTGAAAGCCAGCACTCTGACCGGCTTGCCTGATTGGTGTACTCTGGGAGCTTTGCTTTACTCAGGGTGTCTGTGATTGGGTAAGTGGAGTGCAGTTTGCACAAGCTTTAATGAGGAGGCATTGATTATGCTGTTCTTGGCTTTGTTGGGCAATATCTGTAATCATTGAAGCTTTGAAAGGCAGCAGACCGAATGGAGACTTGCTTACAGAATGCAGAGCCTGGGTTTGCCATAGAACTGGAAAAATAACTAGTCAAAGGGCATGGTAATCCTCCCCAAGCAGGGTTTTGTGAAACCAAATACATTTTGAAACTGAAGCTGAATTGTAAATGCTACTTTGATCACTGATTGGATGTGTGCAAAGCCGACTAAGGCAGATCACTGTGATATTAGTTATTATTTTTTCCCCCGTTGTCTTTCAGCTCTTTGTCAAATTGATAAAGGACAATGACTTGTGATGGTCACAATACAAATTGTTGTCTAAAAATGATGCTTGGATTTATAGTTGTTTAACTGTCAGATCGTGAACACACATCCCTGCTAATGTGCAGTAATGAGAACTACATTCCACCACTTTTTGTCAACAGGAAGCAAAACAACATTGAAGGGAATACTAAGAAGCAAAACTAGGTTTGTTTTGTATTTTTTTTCTTTTGAAGCTTTTTTGAAACTATCACCAAAACTGCTTTCTTTCTTCTCATTGCTAGCCTCAGTCCATCCCTGAGTCTCACTGTTGCCAAAACAAATACATGCATTTATAGCCTCCCGCTTGGATTACTGTGATGCCATATTCATCCGTCTCCTATCCAAAACTCTCCCTGAGCTGTGTATGTGTGGAAGTCAGCTGCCAGGCTACTTGGACACACCATGAAATCTGCTCACTTAACCCCCAGTCACTGTCAATTACATTGTAATTTATGTACGATGTCATAGGGAACCAATCTACTTGCCACCATATTCAAAGCATTTCATGGGCTGCTTCGATTCCAAATTGTATGTTTTCTCTCTGACGCTCCCATCCCTTACTTCAGGGGGGAATCCCAAAAAAAGGCCAGGATGAAATATGGATGCCATGCCAAGTGGGATTTGGTTCAGAATTATGAAAGGGGAGGGAGCGATTATTCCCTTGCTCCCTCGTTCTCCCTCCCTCCCGCCGAGTGTATAAAATGCAAGCTTCCAGCAAGAAGGGAAATCCCATAATGCAAAGCTCCATGCGTGAAGAAGACAGGAGCGTATCAGTACGCTTTCAAAGGGAAGAGGCCATATTTTTTTGTAGAGTTTGGGAGGTTCCTGAATTATTCATGAGTGCATGTTGAGGGAGGGGGGGATTAAGAACTAACAATTTAACATTGTCAGACACTTTAGCCTACATGTTTTTTGTTTGTGTTTTTCAGTGAGGTTTAAGAAATCCTCACTGGTGTTTTATAAGACTGGCTGGTGTGTATTTATTATCGCTAAAAATAAGCTATGGTGGTTGTTATGAATTATTCATTAACAGTCCAAAGTCACCCGACAGAAGAAGAACATACTTGCGCATGGAGCCAAGGTTATTACTATAAGATAGCACTTCCGATAGGTGGTGAGGGCTGTTCAGTTTCATTTTGGTTTGTTCATCATCCATCCTCCCTTGCAGAGCAACTGTTATGTTTGCTTGTTGCGCATCACAAATGTAGTCTGGAAATGCCTCCCTCGAGGGAAGATGGCAAGGGAAGGGAATGTGTTAAAGTGGACTCGAACCCAGCCTTGTTCTTGCTCCCTCCTACCTATCTGAATTATTCATTCCCGGCACCCCCACTCATAGGTCTGTTATGGTCCACAGACCAGACTGTCCTCCATAGGGGGCAGATAATTCAGTACCAAACACCACCATGATTGTACTTGCATGTCTGATCTGCACTACGATAGTATAGTAATATTAATGCTTCGATAGTCTTTGCATACATTTTTGCTTTTATATCTTTGCATATTCTTTTGTGGGGCTCAAAAAAGAAATCCGTCCCAGAAGAGTAATTTGTTTAGTGTGAAGAATTTAAAAGCATTGTCCAAAATGATATTAATATCATACATTTGTTGTTTTGAAAGGACTTCAATGGAGAAATGTGGTATAGTAAACAACAGTGTGCAATTCCCAAGCATGCATATTACTTTCCTTACTGTCAGTCAACCTGAAGCGGAACTATTTTTCAAAATTCGTAAAAGCAATTGTTTTAACTTTATAAAGTTGTTTCAGTAAAAAGTACAAATTGATGAAGTATGCTGACCCAAGCAACATGTCCCTTTGACTTATTTGAATATTTTTTTGGCTAACAATGGAGTTCTATGCCTATGTTCTATGTTCTCTTTTTTTTTTTGCGATTGCTAGCACACTAAAACGGGTTCTTTTCGCAAAAACTCCCAAATGATTACTTCAGAGGACCAACAAATCTCTCAGAACTAAAAACGTTTTTCCCTTGTTTTAACACATGCTGCAAATTTTCTAACATTTTCTACAAATCTCTCCAAACAAATGCCCTTATGAATCATGTCTGGTATGGTAATGTCATGCCTTACTGTAAATTACTGTATGCGTGGTATGCTAGTTAAGTTGATGTACTCTTCAAGGGTTCAAGTTGTATCTATGGGATCATGCACGGACTCAGAACTGTACTTTCCTCTAGGGTCCTGAATGTACTTGGCCCTCGGTTTGATTTGCGCTTCATTGTACGTTGCTCTGGATAAGAGCGTCTGCCAAATGCCAATAATGTAATGTAAAGTAATGTACTGTATGCAGGGCATATCTTTCATTGTGGCAAAGTGTGAGTGCACTGCACCAACCTTTACTTTATTTACAATATACCTACAATATTTTTTGTAGAGAATATTTGCACAAAAACAAATATGTCTTTGTTAACGAGACAGGGTTTTACCTGACGAAAAGGCGGAGAAGAGGAAGAAATATAATCGGCCAGTGCACTGTTGAGGTGCCAGGACAAGGAGGAGGTAACATGAAACTACCACCATCAGGGACGTCCTCCCTGCCATGACACCCTGGGGCCTTACAACACGGCACAGCTGACTGCATTCCTAAATAACGTGGAAAACAACATACATCAACAGGAAGAAGGGGAGCCAGGGCGGCCGGCGCAGTCCCACTATGTTGTGATTGAAAACATGAGTTTCCATAGTGCTGCTCAAGTTGTGCCTTGTTCATGGACCACCCTAGATATTCAGTGCTATTTCTGCTTGCATACTCACCATTCCTCAACCCTATTGAGGATTTTTTTTTCTCTGTATGGTGGTAAAGGGTGTACACTAGCAACCCTTATGTGTGGGAAAATCTCTTCCAGGCCATGGAGGAGGCCTGTGTGCTCTTGAATCTATCCAAGGGTGGATCAGGCATACCAGGGCATATTTCCCATACTACTTTGCAAGGGCTAACATCATGTGTGATGTGGATTCAATTTTGTGGCCTGACCCAGCCCAGAGACAATATAGCGATCAAGCTGACCATGTAGTGTGAATAGTAAACTATTCTTTAAATTGCTATTCTTGTTCATACTGCTCCTTTTTTATGGTATTCTCCTTTGAAATGACAACATATTTTTGTTCCTTCAACTTGTTGTGTTTACTGTACAGTAACTTTTCACTCAGCATCAGTTTTCTGTACTGCAAATTAAATATTTATTTGCAGGACTGAAATTTCATTTGTTAGTGTAACATTGCAAAGATCAAAATCTGAAAACCTGAAAATAAGCATAAAACTCCTCACTCACTGCTATAAAAGGTTTTTGCAGTAGTGCTTTGAATTTATCTCACTGGTGTCTTAGGGGTAATCTACATTGTCTGTGTTTTTTATAGCTTGTGTGTGCCATAAGAAGGCACAGTTTTGAGAAAAAGGGGAATTGTTTCATAAAATGTGTCTTAGCAATCGAAAAAAACGGTAATAGCTGGTAGGATTAATTAATTGATAGTTGGACAGAAATTGGTTTTGGCTTTTTAATAGGATGTACTGAAAAATGAAAATTGCTGGTGACCTGGTGCTATATCCTTTAAATGTAATTTCACGATTTTCCCGACGCATCGATTGTGTAAAACAGTGCCACCAATTGGTGTATATTAAAGCTGTTTTTCTGTCTGCAAAACAGAGCAGGGGGAGGGAAGGCGAAATTGCAGCCACTTTCTACGTCATCCCTGCTCGCTCCCTGTCCCCTCCCAGGATACAATCTTTACCGACCCTTGCGTTGAGCACAGGATATGTTGCAGCCCTTCCGTACAGAATCATCAGAAGCCGTTCAATTTTTGATTAAACACCCCCAATTAACTCTGCTGCTCGTTCTGATTTTACGATGAAATAACTACTGTTTGTCATTTATAGCATATGCTTTTTGTATTTTTTTTATCAAGCATGCTGAACGTATTTACTTTTCTTTCTGATAGAATTAAATCTAAATTCCTGTTGGACTGACGCTTTCTTACTTTTTTGGGCATACATTAACATAGCCAATTTAGTGGTTTGCTACGATTATAAAAGCGACTCATATATTTTGATGTCATTTTTTTCTGTGGAAAATTTTATGTTATTTTAATACGGATGTGCATAAATACCATAGCACATTCCTTTATGACGAACCGTTTCGAAAACTGGGGCTAACTGCAGTCATGCAGCTCCGCATCGAAAGTAACCGGATCCCGAGACTTCCTTCTGAGTCGTAATAAAGTTGAAAACACAGAAGGGCGTTCAGACTGGAAGTGGTAAAACGGAACAATGAGCGCAGTAGCATCTTACAATAAAACCCCGATGTTCAGCTTCTGGATTTAATTTAAGACTGTTTGATTAAACGGGGTGCGTTTTTGGAAACTGGCAATTCCATGTGCAATGGAGTATTTTTACAACAAATCTGACACCATTGGGACAGGATCTTTCAGTTTCTTTGTTTGAGATTGCATGAACTTTACAGAGTTAATTTTATGTAATTATACAGTATATTTTTCTGAACGACTAGGTTTTTGTGAGTAACGCACAGATACTGGGAAGCCTTTTTCTTGCACGTGATATTTTTTGTTGACAGAAATACCAAACTGACGACGGCATTCCCTTTCTTCGCTTTCAGTAAGGTGATTTTTGAAGTCTTTGCGGGCGTGTTGTTGTGCTGTGATTTGATCTACGGATTTATATGATGGCCGCTTCTGGAGTATCCAAGAGTGACAAGTTGGACGAAGCTCAGGCTCTTGCGAAGAGCTGCGCCGGGAGACCTGACTTTCTCCCATGCGATGGACTGTCCATCTGTGCCACTCACAGTCACGGAAAGTGCTTCAAGCTGCACTGGTGCTGCCACTTGGGTTGGTGTCACTGTAAGTATGCCTTCTGATCCACATCTAGGCATGCGAACAGCCAGCACTAATGTGGGTTACCGCGGTTTGAAATATCAGAATTCTGGATAATATGGTGGCCTATAATTCTATGTGCGCGTTTAGACGTATTTTCCATGTAATTGATGATATTCAACCCTATGCAAAACTGGCTGAAATGTAGATGAACCCTAGATTTGCCTAAGTGTTATGCTCATTGTGTCGTGTTCCTGAAAGAAGATTCACATTCCGATTGTAAAAAGACATTCGGGTTGGAATACTACTTTGTTCCACTTAGTTAGACTGTTACTCATATAGCTGTGGGGACGAAGGCCCACAATGGTTTCAATCATTTGAAATAATAAACGCACAACGCACATTTTCATAGGATATAGCCTAGTATCTACCAACAGAGTGCTGTTTTCGTTAGTGAAAAATATACAGCTGCAAATAGTATGCCCTTGGGACATGCCCCCTTAGGGGTTCTTTCGCCTCACTCGTCAAACTGCAGAATTGTTCAGCCCCTTGGACGCGCGCGCACGCTACATATAGTAGGCTATTTGTTTTTCTAATATACAGTACTGTAACTGTAGCAACAATCGACGATCGAATAATATAATGACTAGTCATTTGGCTGGCTTCTTATTTGGGACCAGATCCACATCCGTCCATTTTCTGAATGTGGCTGCTTGAAAAACTGTCACTTGTACGACCTCGGGAGTTTTAAGTATAAGCATATTAATGACGCAATAAGACGAATTGTGTTAAACATTTAATAGAATGATGCAATCTTGTTTTATTCAGATTCGGTTACTGATAGTAAACAATTAAGTGAATAAGAGAGAATTCCTGGGGAAATATCTAATACTATAAATGACTGTTTTGGAACGTTTCTGAAAATGTATTTCTGTGTAGTTGCTTTTTCAACTTAAGGGTTATTATTACGGTTATTTCATCGTTCATCGTTGTTTTTGTTCTATTTGGAAAGCTGCGTGTTTGTAATCATGTCTGAGCTCTGGAGTAGCTACCATTATTTTTGCAGCTGTGAAAAATACCTATGTCCTGTAGAGTTTGTCCTGCCAGTCATCACTATTCTCCCTCTATTGTCCGGACACTGAGCTACTTAGTCATTACATTAAGCATGGTACATTAAAAAAGCAGTTAATTTTGTCCAAGGTCCTAGTCAACAAGTGCTGTAGTCCCTTTTGTCCAGTGAGATGGTGTCCCTGATGACTGTACTTCCTTCGAGCTGATCATATAAGTCCACAGGACCCCAGGCCACAGCTGGAACAGTCAGGATTACATTCCAGTGACCAGTGCTAACGGCTAGCACTTTAGAGAATCACATTAGTCGGACCACAAGGAAGGTTGTGTATATTGTTCATTTCTAACCGAAAATAGTTAATAATCCGGACCAATTTTGACAGTCACCTCATAGAGCTTTGTGCATTTGCTGGCAGACCGCAGGGCCTGTACTTGGTTGGATATTTTTTCACATGTTCAAAAATACATTACTCTATTCAAAATGACAAAAGCTCCATTAGTGCCCTAGAATCATTCGATGGTACACAATCTTTTATATCAACAATTGTGTATACATCAACGGTTTATCAGAGGAGAAAGCAAATTCATTACTGCAGAAATAACTAAACCATTCATCCTTGCTTTACAGTGCAAAGAGGAGACGTACTGTTGTTACAATGTAGTTGTAAATGCTTTACAAACGACATTGTGGATTTTTTGGCCCACGCTTTCAAACTACACTATCCGGGCACAGATTGGCTGCTTGCTGTTGCAGTTAAATGTTCATTTTTTCTGGGATAAATCCACAGCTATAGTCCCTATGGACAGACACTTTACAGCCCAAAGCAGTTTTCCTGTTAAACAAATGCTGACAAAGTTAAAGCAGTTTAAAGCAGGCTGTTTAATATGCCAGCCACATGCATTTATTATCAAATCTCTTTGTCATGCTTTTGTTTGGCCGGTGGCTGTTTTTATATCCCTTCCCATGTTGCACATCTTCAGCTAGTTCCTGAAGCATAGCCTATTTCAGAGGCTTAGCACCTGCAGCCCATCATGGGTCCAGGTTTGTTATTTCACACCATCACTGAATCTACTGCAGTGTGGATTGGTCTCGTGTGGCCTTAGTTAATTGGTGAAGTAGAGCTTTTAGAATAATGATTCTCCCCATGAGTTTCTGGTGTGGCTGAGACGCAAGAATGCCCTGCTGTCGTGGGGTCAAGGAAAGATTTACGTTTTACCAATCCCACTGCCACTGAGGTTGTTATTAAATGACTTGTGTCTTGGGCAATTACGCTGCAAGCAAAATAACCTGTGTCATGGCCTGGCACTATATGTTTACCTTCCTAAAGTCCAGGTTCAGAAAGTAAAAGTCCTGTCCAGTATTTTGTTCCACTTGGAACTTTATCACTTGGAATTGCTAATTAGCACAATTCTTTAGCCTGGTACTGTGGTTATTTTTAGATTTAAAGACTAACTACACTAAAATATTATATTTTTTAATTTTATTGACAACAAACATATTGCTCTACAACATACACTCAGTGAGCACTTGATTAGTTATTTATCAGACTTATTTTTTAGACTTATTAAGTCTTCTACTGCTGAAGCCAATCACTTACAGATTTGATGCGTTGTGTGTTCAGAAATGTTCTTCTGCATACTACTGTTGTTATGCGTAGTTACATGTTACTGTCACTTTCCTGTCAGTTTCGACCAGTCTGGCCATTCTCCTCTGACCTCTCTCATTAACAAGCCGTTTCTGTCTGCAGAACTGCTGCTCACTGGATGTTTTTTGTTTTTCGCACCATTCTCTTTAAACACTAGGGACTGTTGTGCATGAAAACCCCGGGAGATCAGCAGTTTCTGAGAAACTCAATCCACTTGGTTATTTGCGTTGCTGTCATCTTCCTGTCAGCTTCAACCAGTCTACTCAAACCACCCTGTCTGGCACCAACAATCATTACACGGTCAAAGTAACTTTGATCACATTTCTTCCCCATTCTGACATTTGGTCTGAAAAACAGCTGAACCTCTTTACCACGTCCGCAAATGCTTTCAATGCATTTAGTTGCTGCCACATGATTGCCTAATTCAATATTTGCATTAACAACCTGGTGTACAGGTCTACCTAATAATGTGAGTATATTGTGCAGTATCTGGAAAAACAGAAAATTACATAGAGTAGAGATGAAGAAAGTCACAGAACGAGGAGTCAAAATGAGAATTTTCTGGATGGAGGAATGGTCAATTTTGTCCCTGAAATGTAACTTCAATCAGGCAGCTAACAACTTTTTCTAATGATACCACTATTATTTCACTACAACAAAGGCTATAAGTACCTGCGAATGAATCACACTCCAGCACCGCAGCCTAATGAGAGCTGATGCTGGGTTTTTGTGTTGAACGTACGCTTTTAGAAATGGTACAGTGGAGATACATCTTTGTTCTTTAAAGGGGCAGTTCACCCAAAAATGAAATGAAGTTTTGCTTTCCCAAGACAAGGCACTAGGAAAGGACATTTCTGTAGCTTTACCTGTATTAAATGGCATTTGTGCATGTTTGTGAATGGATGTGTGTGCTTGTTTGTGTGTGAGCATGCATGCCTGCACTTGTGTGTGTGTGTGTGTTTGTATGTACGTGTGCATGTTCGTGTGCTACAGATTTGCAACTATTGTTCTATAAATTCTATACGAATAAATATACTATAAATTCTACTGGTCATATAGTTCATAAATATGCATGCAATGACTGTTCATACATTTATTGATTTCCTCTGGAAATACACTTTGTTCACACTTTGTTCTCTCTGGAGGTAATTAATAAACAGAAACACAGAAAATTACTTATTCATCTAGGAATTAATTTTAACTTTTTGAACTACTCCCTGGTACAGTTTCTGTATTTCCTATAACATTCCTGGAAAACAGTGACAAGTGCAGCGTACCAGAGAACAGAAACTAGCTTGCAATACTAATACTGTATAATATAATATAATTTACCTCTATTAATTTAAGCACATGTCGTAATGTTTCCATTAATCCAGTATGGCTGACATTGGGACACCTTGGGCAGGGGGTAGGGCAGTGGTTTTCAAACTCGGTCCTGGGAATCCATGTGTATGCTGGTTTTTCTTAAAACTACAACAGCAATCCCATAGTTTTAATAAGATGTGAATTTGTCTTAATTACACCTTTTTTGTTTTGAGGAATTATGTCAACAGTGTGAAGGGCCCAGTATTTCGAAACTGTTTTGGATAGGATTTCAGTAATCAGGTTGGATTAAATCTCAGAATTTGGTATTTCAAAACTACAAGCTGTGATCCTGATCCTAAAAATTGGGATACCTAGAATCAAATTTACCTAGAATCAAAATCAGATGTTGGTTCTGGGTATTTATAAATTCTAAGGTGTGGATTTGGATAGGTTTGATACTGTAATCGGTAATCAGGATAATCTTGATCTCACTGAAAGGGTGCACATTAATTAACAGAAACCTTTTCCAAAACAATATCTAAATGGGCAATATTTTAAAGAACCCACAACACTAAAAGTGGTCTAAAGAAAGCCTTGAAATTGATATTTTTTATAACTGTTTTTAATTATTTTTATTATTCAGTGAGACAAATGTTTGACCAACAGATAAAAACAGATCCAAAGATTGCAAATCTAGATTCTATAAAAACTGGGACAAATCCAACATGATTGATTTGATCTGGGATAGTGAAAAAAGGGATTTCAAAATACGGATAATTCTGATGTAGATTTCAAGTTTTTAAATACTGGGCCAGGGGAGGGATATTGCATCTTTCTATCCAGGGTTGCCTTCAGGGGCTTATCCAATGATGACAGGGAGTCCATCGATGCAGCAAAAAACCTTGTGAAAATTGTGTTGATTTGATTTGATAACAAGGACTGGACTCATCTTGCTCATTTTACTGTGTGAAGAGAACGAGAGGGACAGAATAGGGAGGGAATGATCAGAATCGGAGGGAATGGCAGTTTGAACATTAAATGTAATTGGTTGCCTTGGTTGTGCCAAGACTGCAGCAGCATCCAAACGATGTGTGAACCATACAGTATGTGAGTGATGTGGCCTTTAGTCTCCTATTATGTTAAAGGTACAATAGGTCATTTTGGACTTCTAACGGTCAAGAGAGGAATAGCAGCAACAAACACCTTCAAACCACAACACTGTTTATCCCTCCCCCTTCTCTGTAAATGCGCTGACATTGAAATGCCATTGGCTGTGGCAATTAGAACAAACTTTAACCCAATGAGCTTGAATTATTGTACAGCTGTACGATGTTTTGGTACAGAGTGCCGGCCCGTCAACTGCATCTTTAAGGACTATAAACACAGGCAGAGGGTGAGTCAACGTGTCAGTGAGCCTTTTTCTATGTTAGGAAGGGATTTAGAATGGTCTTGTAACAATGTTTTAACACAAAAATCTTGTGTTAAAACATTTTGACCCCAAAATTAAATTTGGGGTCAAATTGAGCCCAACAGTAAAAATAAACACAAAAATATTGTAATAGAAACATTTTGATATGTAGTGTCACCTTCTTTTTGTCTCCCAAATTGCTAGCCTTTTATCCATAAATATGAAAAATCTGTGAGAAACATTTCATTTTAGAGCCTAAGGAACAGTAAGTAAAAATTTGGCACTTGTATGGGAAAATGCCTCCAGAATCATTCACAAAGAAATCTGAGAAAAAAACAAAAAAAGGTTGTATATTTTCTTATTTTATACAGTTACAGAGGGTCAAAATAAAACTGCACAACACATTTGTAGCCAAGTTGGTACTGGACTTCACATAGCATTATGTTTATTGCATTTTTACGATTTAATCCCACCAAAATAGAAAAATGTGAAAATCATACAGTATCAAGGTCAAAAAAAGGTTAAGGTTTTTTTAGAGATGTCAAGCACAGAAAGGGGTCAAATTGACCCCAAACAATCAGAGACTGTGCCTCCTACTAACAGACTATAAGACCATCATTAAAATAGGGTGGAGACCCTATGAGAATTCTTAACATGTTAATTTTCTCTCGCCACCAGATTTTCAGCACAGAAGATCAACTGTTGGCACATGCAGTATGTTTGTTCTAAATATACACCTCAGTAAGACTGAGATTATACTGTATCATACTTCCAGACTTAACTCTGTCTGGCTCTATATCAGACTTTTTAATTTACTCTCAGAACAGGCAAGTAGCTGTTGAGAGCAAAGTAATCTTTTGGGATTATGGGGACTAGGGAGTTTGGATGTCTAATAAGAAAGCACCAATCATTTTAAAGCTTTAAATGTTTCAAGTGGAACTTTCAAATCAACACTATTTGAAAGGAAGCTAGTAAAGTGATGTTAATAATTATGTAATGTTAAAGTCATGGGATAAATAGCAGTATTTGAACAGCCTGATAGACATTTGGTCATGTGTTGTGTTGGGGGGCGGCCTATAGCGTAGTGGTTAAGGTAAATGACTGGGACACGCAAGGTCAGTGGTTCTAATCCCGGTGTAGCAACAATAAGATCCGCACAGCCATTGGGCCCTTGAGCAAGGCCCTTAACCCTGCATTGCTCCAGGGCAGGATTGTCTCCTGCTTAGTCTAATCAACTGTACATTGCTCTGGATAAGAGCATCTGCCAAATGCCAATAATGTAATGTAATGTAATGTAGAAGGGCACTACAGTAACCTAGTCTTGACAAAAGCACGGTGCAGTTTTGCAATGATGGATATTGTAGATATTTAGAAGTTTCTGATGCTGACTTTAGATTGGCTGGTGGTGCATGGTCAGGGTTTGAGGTCTAAAGTAAGTTAGACAGAGATACATTTCAAGTAACTTCAGAGTTAGTTTTTGGTCTGATGTGTTGTGTTGTGTAGGCCTAAGCAAGGTATCAGCCTGGCTAGGCGTGATGTGTTAATGATGTGACCATTTGTTAAAGTTTTCTTGGCATCAAATCAAGCTTGTTGTGTCAGACTCTGCCTTGCCTCCCTTGTTGTTCCTGGTGTTCATGGACAGGATCACAAGGCACAGCCAAGGTCTGGTGTGTGTCCAGTTTGGGCATCTCTGCTGTTTGGCCTCATCTTACTGTGAACATTGATGGGATAGTGACCTCATCCCCTAGCTCAAGAAACCTTGGAGTGGTGATGGACAACAGGCTGTCCTTCTCCGAGAACATTGCTACGGTGACCCGGGCGTGCAGGTTCATCCGGAGAATCTGGCCCTTCCTCACCACCTACTCCACTCAGCTCCTTGTGCAAGCAATGGTCCTGTCCCGCCTGGACCGTTGCAATTCTCTGCTGGCTGGCCTTCCAGCATCTGTAATCAGACAGACTGATCCAGAATGCCGCAGCCAGTCTGGTACTCAATGTTCCAAGACGTTCACATGTCACCCCCCTGCTCAGCAACCTCCACCTTATGGCTCGCATCAAATTTAAAACTTTGGTGCTTGCGTACCAGGCAGCTAAGGGATCAGCCCCTGTATATATTCAATCGCTTATCAAGACATATACACCAGCAAGACCCCTCCGTTCTGCCACTTCGGGCTGCCTGGCACCTCCCGCCCGCCACACCTGCACTTCTCTGTCAAGACTGCTGTCTGTTCTGGCCCCACTGTGGTGGAATTACCTCCCTGTGGATGTCAGAATGGCAGAGTCTCTGACCACTTTCAAACGCAGACTGAAGACTCATCTCTTCAGGCTGCACCTTTCCCTCCCTACCTCACCACCATGATTAGCTTGTATATGCCTTAGACCAGGGGTCGGCAACCCTGGTCCTGGAGAGCCGCAGTGTGTGCTGGCTTTCGTTGTTACTTGGCATTAATTGATCAGTGAAAGCCGTTGATCACACAGTTAACTCACCTCACCTGGTTTCTTGGGTCTGAATCGGTTGCTTATTTTAAAGTGGAGACGAAAGCCAGCACACCCTGCGGCTCTCCAGGACCAGGGTTGCCGACCCCTGCCTTAGACTATAATGCCACTTATATATAGATATTGTTGTTTTGTACTAGCTATTGGATTGTTGTACTCAGGGTATTCTAGCTGCCAACCATGGTATGGTAGTTCGTAAGTTCATGCATTCTTCAAGGATTCCGATTGTATCTGTACGGTCACGCTAGGATTTGGAACCGTACTGTCCTCTAGGGACATAAGAGCGTCTGCTAAATGCCTTGTAATGTAATGTAATGTAATGTGCACTAGAATGGAGCGGAGTGTGGTGTGATTAAGAAGAGGATCAGCACCAGTCCTCTAAGACTGTGGACATGGTCCCCTCCCAGGAAATGATGGCTTGTCCTCTTCAGCTGAGGGGGAAAATAATTGCCCCAGGTGTAGGAATTTAAGTGTCCTGGGGTTATAGAATAAGGAGAAGTGAAGAAGGAGCTGAGCCAATAGGCAACATTCTTAATTTACCAGTGAATCTCTGTTCCTATTCTCACCTATTCTCACGAGCTATGGGCGGTGACCGAAAGAGTGAGATCAAAAAAACAAGTGGCAGGGCTTGGTCTCCTTAACACTGTGAGGAGCTCTGCTGTCTGGAACAACCTCAGAGTAGAGCCGTTGCTCCTCCACATTGAGAGGAGTAGGTTGAGGTGGGTCGGGCATCTGATAAGGATGCCCCCTGGTCTCCTCTCTTTGGAGGTGTACCAAACACGTCCAGCTGGGAGGAGACCCAGGAGCCTAGGACCTGGGATCGCCTCAGAATCCCCTTGTTGGATGAAGTCACTGGGCTACCCTATTTGCCTGGTTGCCATTATGACCCTGACCTGAATTAAGTGGTTAGAAAATGGATGGATGGATAGAAGTGCATGATTCCACCAAAAACCAAGTATGCTTTTTGGGGATTCAGGCCTAGTTTTTGCCCAATTTTCTTTTGTATGCCCACTGTAAAGCGTCATTCTGAGTGTCTCTGTAAAAACTGCTATACAAATAAAATGAAATTGAATTGAATATCTGGTCCCAGAAAGATTGTTGACACAGTCTGGCAGAGATGGATTTGTTCAGTTTATTCAGATAAGAACTCCAGAGGGAATATAACGGAAGGATTTTCTTGTCCTTTCGTAGAATGGGCTAGATGCACAGAGAGGACAGAAATCCTTAATCCTCATTCTCCTCCAAAAAAATCCCCCCAGATCATATTAATGTATTTGGTAGGATTGACGGTGAATCCAGGACACCGCCCTCAAATGTCAGTTTAATTTCACCTGTCCTAAAACCAGAATATGGGGGGTGGGGGGTGGGCTTTCATTATAAAAAGACTTTGAACCAAACCATTCAGACATGCTCATGCACATACACTCACCGAGAACTTTATTAGGAACTTCTTTACTTTATTACACCTACTTATTCATGTGATTATCTAATCAGCCAATTGTGTGGCAGCAGTGCAATGCATACATGTAGATACAGGGAGCTTCAGTTAATGTTCACATCAACCATCAGAATGGGGACAAAATGTGATCTGAGTGACTTTGAATGATTGGTGGTGGCAGACAGGGTGGTTTGAGTATCTCAGAAACTGCTGATCTCCTGGGATTTTCATGCACACTCGTCCCTAGTGTTTGCAGAGAATAGTGCTGACAGGAAGGTGACAGTAATGCAAATAACCACACATTACAACAGTAATGAAGAAGCAGAGCATCTCTGAACACACAACGCGTCATAACTCTTTAAGTGTATAGGCTATAACAGTAGAAGTAAAACAAATAAGTCTAATAAAGTAGAAGTGGTTCTTCTACTGAGTGTAGATTCAGGTTTTGATATTCAGTGTTAAGTCACATGTATCACCGCTGTTGAGTTTACTTTTACCAAGTAACAACCGCTCACTCTGTCACACAGCAGCTGCCGAAGGGTTGCATAATCTTCAGTAAGAAACTATTTTTGTAGAAGGTCCTGGTTCATGCAGTATAAATGTAGAATTTTATAGGGTGCTAAATAGGATTTTCCCTGAGGCAACTGGAATATAATTAAAATGTTTTCATATCTGAAAATTGTTTTCTAATGCAACAACAATCATACAGTGGGACTGCAGAAGTATTAGAGACATATGATAAGAGGTATTGTCAGACTGTCCTCATGCTCAACATGTATCAAACTGGAGCTTATGTGCTTATGAAATGAAATGTATTTGTATATTGCATTTTATGTACAGTAGATGCAGAATTCTTTTTTTTTTTAATTAAAAGAATGACTCAAAAGCCAGTTTTTAGAAAAATATGTGTTGAATGTTTCAGCATATCTGAACACACAACGCGTCAAACCTCTAAGTGAATACGCTACAGCAGTAGAAGGCCAATAAATAAATAAATAAGTCTAATAGATACCTAATGAAGTGCTCACCGAGTGTATATATTAAATATATTATATGAAATAGAAATGCTTCTGAAAACTAACTGCCTAGTCATTCTTTTAAATTCCAGTGTAAACTCTACTTTGCATACACATACACCCACCTAGATTTAGGAAAAAAATATTGTTTGGACATGGATACAAAAGGCACGGTTTTCTTGCTGCTCTTACCTACTGTGCATTTCACACACATTTGACATTGCTTTACTGTGGACCCTGACCTAAGCTCCCCACAGGAGCAAGTCTACAGTAGGGTAACTGTGGCAAAAATGCCCTGGGTGTCAGATAGGAAGAAACCTTGGAAGGAACCAGATGCAAGGGTGGAGCTTATCCCTGTTAGCCTGACTAGTCAGCTCAGGCTGTAGGTTTTAATCACCAACATGGTCAGTTAGTCAATGTTCACATTAATTAATTAACGGCAGCTGGGTGATGGTTGGGGGGTTGGCAGAGACTGGGCAGCAATGCGATTTGAACTCTGGACCCTCAGATTTAATGGCTGATGCAAATAGTGAGAATTGAATTAAAAGGCATCACACTGAGAAAATATGAAATTAGAAGCTTTTACAAAGGAGGCACGTTTTACTACTACTGCTGACCAATATAATGTTGTAAAGTCAACCAAGGTTCATGTAATGGAGAGTAGGAAATCTTTATTTATTTTGCATAAGAGGCCAAATATTTTATTATAGTTATATAAAGTTTATTGAAAATTAGATGCATAATTGGGAAATTCAGTGTATAAAAACTATTACTGCTGGTTTGATTAGTCTATTTTTATTATTTATTAGTCTATTTTTCTACAAAAATAAGTCATACTGTGCCATAACATAAGTACTCGATTCCAGTTAATAAAGGGTTGAAATGATATGCCTGAAATGATTAAAATTGGTGTCTTTTCACATCACTGTCAAGGTTTGCATATCAGATGTTCCACTGTACTTTTATTTGAGATATGTCCCATCTTGTAGTGAGAGCTAGTGAATAGACTACTTGAAGCATATGCAAAGTACAAGTGAAAATCCTGTCAATCTCTTGCAGGCTTGTGCGCCATTCAGAATTGAATTAGAAATGCCTCTTTAATTCCAATTCAATTCTTGCATTTTAATTTAATTTGAATTGAGGTAGCAAACAGGATTCCAATTTGAATAAAAGGAAGTAGAATTCAATGAAATTCACATACATACTTTAGGTGTAGTAAGTAAGGCTTTATATCTTAATATGCTTGTACATTAAACATGTAATCATACAAAGAACAGGAAATGCTGCATAACATTATAATTTCCATATCAATTAATGTTAATGTGGCCATTTACAGAATACATAATTATATTTTGTTAATCCCTACTTCCATTTTGTGGAACATGGTGGAAGAAGACTCAAGTTCCCAGAAATCTTAGCTTTAACCCCATGGTCAACCCTAAAGTCTTCAAAATGTAGACAGACATTATGGTGTGATTTCACAGTTTTGGTTATACACTTAGTACTAGATAATAGATAGGAATCATTTTACAAATGAATGATGTAATTTTTGATATTTTGTGGTAAGTTACTTGTACGATGTAAGGAGGTTCTTTCATGTGACTGATAGGAATTTTAATCCCTAACACTTAAATTCCATTTTCTGTCAATCTAATTCAACATTCCATGGGATGTGGCCAGTCCAATTCAAATTCCATCAAATTCTGCTCTCTTGGTCCTTTCAGCAAAGGATTTTCTGTTGAACACAGAAACTGAGATGTACTGTAGTAAAGTATTAAACAAAAGTTAAATAGTGATTCAAACTGACGAAGCTTCCTTAGCTCTGATATAACAGAGGGGCTATGAATCATTAATAATGATAAAACAGTAAAGCCAGAGCCTGTGGAAATCATACACAGGGGTTGGGTTCAGTAGAGATGCTCTGCCAGCCAGTCTTGCTTACCAAGCTCCCCAGCACAAAGCTGTTCCTGCACTGTGGTGCAATTGTGTCTTGCCTCCTTTTTAAGAAGAAACTAACACACACGCACACTCGTATACTATATATACACTACCGTTCATATGTTTGGGGTCACCCTGTCTTTTTCGGCTTTTTCTGATTTCGTATTTATTTTGTATGGCTTTAAATCATCAAGGGTCCATGGTATCAAATGAGCCTCTGTGCTGCTGTCAGATATACAATAGATACTACAAGAATTGTTTCTCCTGAATATTTTTTCCATTGACTTCAACAGGAAAATGAGTCAGGAGAAACTGCATGTCTGGCAGCAGCACGGTGGTTTGAGGCTCATGCTATAGGATATATTGCAAGGTCCTTCCAGTGAATGGGGAATGGAGAGGCAATAAAGGGGTTCTAAATCAGTGAGACTCCATTATGAAGTGATTCCTCCACCACTGTCACCACAGATACCAGATGTACCGGGCCCCAGAACACACGTGGCCTTGTACTGGCCTGGTAAATGATGAGAATGACGCAGTTCTCCAATGTTGTCATTTGTCTTCATGCATGGCGGCTGAGTCAAGAAAGGAAGCGGTGAAGCTTGTAATTGCGGGCCAGCAGCACACACGCACACGCACGCACGCACGCACGCACGCACACACACAAACACGCACACGCACACACACCCACACACACACACATACACACACACATGCACACACACACATACACACGCACGCACATACACACCTACACACACACACCCACAGACACACACAAACACACACAGGCACACACACACACATAGACACACAGGCTCGCACACCCGCTTGCACAAACATACACACACACACAGACACATGCACACACGCATACAAACACACATACACACATACACACACACACACACCCATACACACACACATACACACACATAGACACACGCACACTGCACTGCCTGGCCACTCTCTACCAGCTGTTTGCTGTTTGAATAAACCGGTCTATGCCTATAAGATATCTCAATTATAGACATGACAAGGTTTCAATCCCAAGAGATTTGTTATAACCAGGAGCACAATGTGTACTGTTTGTTGTAATTCAATTTTCTTGCATCACACATACAGGTACATACTGTGCATCCGGAAAGTATTCACAGCGCTTCACTTTTCGCTTCACCAAAATGGAATACATTTTTTTTTTTTTTTCAAAATTCTACACACAACACCCCATAATGACAACATGAAAGAAGTTTTTTTGAAATTTTTGCAAATTTATTAAAAATAAAAAACTAAGAAATCACATGTACATAAGTATTCACAGCCTTTGCTCAATACTTTGTTGATGCACCTTTGGCAGCAATTACAGCCTCAAGTCTTTTTGAATATGATGCCACAAGCTTGGCACACCTATCTTTGTGCAGTTTCGCTCATTCCTCTTTGCAGCACCTCTCAAGCTCCATCAGGTTGGATGGGGAGCGTCGGTGCACAGCCATTTTCAGATCTCTCCAGAGATGTTCAATCGGATTCAAGTCTGGGCTCTGGCTGGGCCACTCAAGGACATTCACAGAGTTGTCCTGAAGCCACTCCTTTGATATCTTGGCTGTGTGTTTAGGGTCGTTGTCCTGCTGAAAGATGAACCGTCGCCCCAGTCTGAGGTCAAGAGCGCTCTGGAGCACCTTTTCATCCAGGATGTCTCTGTACATTGCTGCATTCATCTTTCCCTCAATCCTGACTAGTCTCCCAGTTCCTGCCGCTGAAAAACATCCCCACAGCATGATGCTGCCACCACCATTCTTCACTGTAGGGATGGTATTGGCCAGGTGATGAGCGGTGCCTGGTTTCCTCCAAACATGACGCCTGGCATTCACACCAGAGAGTTCAATCTTTGTCTCATCAGACCAGATAATTTTGTTTCTCATGGTCTGAGAGTCCTTCAGGTGTCTGTTTGGCAAACTCCAGGCGGGCTGCCATGTGCCTTTTACTAAGGAGTGGCTTCTGTCTGGCCACTCTACCATACAGGCCTGATTGGTGGATTGCTGCAGAGATGGTTGTCCTTCTGGAAGGTTCTCCTCTCTCCACAGAGGAATGCTGGAGCTCTGACAGAGTGACCATCGGGTTCTTGGTCACCTCCCTGACTAAGGCCCTTCTCCCCCGATTGCTCAGTTTAGACGGGCGGCCAGCTCTAGGAAGAGTCCTGGTGGTTCCGAACTTCTTCCATTTACGGATGATGGAGGCCACTGTGCTCATTGGGACCTTCAAAGCAGCAGAAATTTTTCTATACCCTTCCCCAGATTTGTGCCTCGAGACAATCCTGTCTCGGAGGTCTACAGACAATTCCTTTGACTTCATGCTTGGTTTGTGCTCCGACATGCACTGTCAACTGTGGGACCTTATATAGACAGGTGTGTGCCTTTCCAAATCATGTCCAATCAACTGAATTTACCACAGGTGGACTCCAATTAAGCTGTAGAAACATCTCAAGGTTGATCAGTGGAAACAGGATGCACCTGAGCTCAATTTTGAGAAATCTCAAAAAAACTTTTTTCACGTTGTCATTATGGGGTGTTGTGTGTAGAATTTGGAGGGGAAAAAATGAATTTAATCAATTTTGGAATATGGCTGTAACATAACAAAATGTGGAAAAAGTGAAGCGCTGTGAATACTTTCCGGATGCACTGTATGTAGCATTTAGATGCATGTTATCTGTATAGCATTTAGATGCATGTTATCTGTGGAATGAAATTTTGTGTATTTTAATATACAGCTCAGTATTCCACGGGGCAATGCATTCATCTTAATGGCATTCACACCATTGGTGATCACTTCCTACAAGGTTCTGTTATGTTTTCATGGGAGAACAAACAGATATTGAGACTGAATGATCTACGTGTTGATAATGTCTAAAGATGTGATATAAAAGGCTGGCCCAGGTCTGTGTTATTTATGGTGTTTAGAGTTATTCCTGTGGGATTGCTGTGCATGCTCCAGCACTAAGCGTGGGCTAATTACCCTCTCAACATGGTGCTAGGTGCATATGAGCCGCAGCTATGTCCAAGTGAATTAAAAACGTGAATCCTGACATGGCTTTGTAGATGCTGTTCATTTTACATGGGTTTATTAGCTGTAGCTATGCTAAACCTGTAGGTGTTCTCTTACCCTTTTGCTTCCTGATAGTACTACTTTATCCATTCCCCTCTTGCATCTTCTATGGCATGTAACTGTAAACTGTTTCAGATTATTTATTGATTGCCACTACTACTATTGATTTTGACTCTAATGATTTACTGTATTATCAGTGCTGTGTGTTGCCTAAATCTGTATGGTATGTGTTCACTGTTGTAAGTCTCTCTGCATAAGTGTTTGCTAATGCCTAACTATATAAATACAGACAGAACTGGACATACTTGTGCATGTATATTCATCGAAAGCATTAAGACAGAAATGATTCCTTTGCATGAAAGCGAGCTGCTGTCAGTTCACAGTGACTCTCAGACTCCCGCAGGTACTGCAGAAAGAAAGTATGCGGGGAGAGAGTGGGTGGCTCCTCTTCAGCATCACAGCATGTGGCGTAAGGTGTCTGAGAAGGAGTAGAGACACTTCTTTGAGATATGGAGGCTACTTTCTAAATCTCCTGTTAACTAAGGTGCAGTCTTCTGATCTGGATAACTATTTACAGCACCTGGTAATATAAAGCTATTAGCTACTAGCTTGTAATGCCTTTAGCTAATTGTAGCATTTTGTTGGGGGCTCTTGTGATGTGCTCCACCATCTTCTATTGTCTCCTGAGCAGGCTAGTGCTCCTCATTAATGAATTAACCCCTCATGACAGCACATCATCAGGAATAGCATCACATCACCCTGGGAAGTAAGCTTCAATCTCTCCTGGATACAGGCTTGCAGCAAGGGAGCAGTTGAATTGGCCATAGGTTAAATCCTTTCACTCAGATATGCCTCCTATCATATTGGCACACACTCAACTCTGTGGGTGGTGTACTCACAGGTGAAAGAAGGAAGCAAGGTTGTAGAGAGCAGATGTTGCTTTCATGGCATTGTAGACGTCTTCAGAAGATTTCATCATTCATCATCGTACAATACTGTCCTCCATCTCAGTGGCTGCTCAACTTCGCCAGTGGACTACAGAAACTAATAAAAGAACCATAGGTTTTGGGGAAAAAATGTGCTAATCTGCACCCTCCCGAATTGTCATAGGAGTCTCATACCATATTGTATTATAGTCCCATACTGTATTACAGCAATAGGAAGGCTTTGCAGTTATGGCTGGTGCATAAATACAAATGGAGTTGGGGGAGTAAAGAAATATGACAAACCTAAGCTACACTGGTATTTTAATCTTGCAGCAATAAAAGGTGGTTGAAATGCTATAAGCAACATAGAGTAACATAGTGTAATTCATACAGTCATACAGTAGGGTGGATATAGTAAAGAAACTATGCTGATATGTTGTGGTCATATTTGCTTTCTGCTTTAGCTGCTATCAGTGTTTCTAACATAAAACCATTAATTTGTTTAGAGTAAGTAAAGTAATCCATTTGATATGTTGTGTTGGCATTGGCTAATCGTGTTGAAAATTCCACCTAGATGATTGTCATTATTTCCAATCAGCAGAGATTAGAAGTGAGCAGGATTTCTGCTGGTGGCAAACAAGTCCAGATGTGCACTAGACTGATTAGAGCCAAAGGCAATTGGCAGCTGCGACTGTTCCCAGAACAGTGTATTTCAAATGTGCCCCCTTCCCCAGGCTGAGATAGGAGAAGAGATTACAGAGGAGGTTACAGTTGTGAGCCCTGAGTTCTGGTGTTTATTTTGGGCCAGAATGGGAGAGCCGCAGGGGACTAGGAAGGATCCTGACCTGACTGCTGTCTGTGCTTGGCTGTCCCGTAGGAATGCCCAATGCCACAGCGGGGAATCCCTTTCTCTATGACTGAGCAGTCTGTCTCTAGGTGTATCGTATCACATGGATACACACCCACACCACACACACATGCCACACACAAACACACACACACTGTTATAGCCATTTTAATTCAACATACTAAATTAAAATTGAGGTTTTGAGGTGTGGCCTTGGATGATTACGATGAATTATTTTGAATTATATTTATCTTTCATATGGCTAATGTTGTGTTTGATGCCACGTTTGAGGTGACATGAGAGGGCAAAGGCTATATGGCGTAAAGCAGTTGAATTTCTGGTGAGCCGATGGAAAATGGGTAGTCAAAAATTTAAAAACACTATTTTGAATATGCTCTTGCTCATCAATTCATATTGTAACCAGTTTTTTGTTAAGTTTGACTACAGGGTTTAATTTACAACCACTTTTCATACTATAAACAGACAAATGCATATTTATTTTTGTTAACGGTACCTGAGGGAGAAGTGTGTGTTAATCCAGCCAGGCTTCTGCTTTTTTCATGGCATGGAACAAATGGTCGATACATAAAAATCTAAATCGTGCTTGGGTAATGTAGTTTGGAGCCTTGGACTACTGGAAAAGAGGGACTTTAAGTTGGGAAGACCATCTGTGGTGAACCATGAGTAATAGCTACAGTGTTGACTATGACTAAAAATATGGGCAGCTGTGCTCAGGAAAAGTTTGAATGAATGGATGAAGTTTGAATCTTGAAAAATGCTCTCTGAAAAGAAATAAAGAGTAAAAATGATGTAATAGATGATGAGATGGTGGTTGGGATAGAAAAGCAACTGTTTAATCTAATCACATCACGTAGAGGAAAGCTGGGTGTCCTCATGCGAAAGCTTAATGAAATAAATTATCTCATCGAGGCTGGTGACACAGATTAAGAAATTAAGAAGTAAAACAACAGGTTGATGTCTTTAATCAATACTTGGCTGAGTTCAGAGAGTGCCTGTTCAAGCTTTATTGCCTGACGAGGAAAAGGAACATGATCATAATGACTGCTGTGAACCCAAACTGATACATTTCAAAGAGTTTCTTGGCGGTGTTGAATTTTGGCTGAAAGCTGATGAGGTGGGTGGGGAACTTGTACGAGTGGCTGATGGTTTGCAAGGTGTTGCTGCGGTTGAATCTGTATCGCCATATGACTGCGTTTCACAGGCCACAGAAAAGGCTCCAAGTAAAGCCTCCAGTCAGGGCGGCGAGCACTCTGTCCGAAGCTCAAGTACAACGCGCTAGACTGGTGGCGCAATCAGGATCACTGGACGAGCAACTTGAGTTAGACATGGAAGAAGTGCAAATAAAAGCTAAGAAAGAAAAACTTAAGACTGCAGACTAAAATAGCTGATGCTGACGCTAAAGTCCTTACCGAGTCCCAGTTTTTACACACGGAATTGAGTAGTCTGACAACTTCGTCCAAAATATATTGCTCCAATGGCAGCAAAAAAGGTTCAAACAAAGGAAAGAATATACCCTGACCAAAATAGCTCAAATAAACCCAAAACCCACCTCAGGTTAAATCATAGATGCAAAGCCCATTCTCAGTCCAAACCGAAAGGCCTGTCCAAAGCGCAATTGAAAAGGAAATTCCAAAAGATATCCCTTGTTCAGACTATAATGATTCTCTCGCTGATGTCATGAAAAAGCGAAATGAAATTACGGAACTGCTGGTCAAGCAACATGCAACTTCCACAAAGAGAAATCTCTGTCTTTCATGGTAAACCACTTCAGTTCAGATCTTTCATTAAACCAAAACTGACAATATGCAACAAAGAAATATTATTTGGAACAAAACACATCTGGAGAACCAAGGAATCTTGTGCGCAGTTGTTTTCATATAGCACCTGATAGAGGATATAAGGAACAACTTGGTTTTCACAAAGCCCTGCATGTTCTGCAACAAAAATCATTCAATGGAAGTATGTGAAACATTTCAAACCGAACCAAATACCGAAAAGGTGGAGTTCTTGAAAGCTAAAGGAATGTGCTTTCGGTGCTTAGAGAGGAGTACATGTGAGCAGTTGTCAGAAGCGAATGTCTTGCAATATGTGTAAACAAAGTCATCCAACAATCTTGCACATACGAACAAAGGAAAATCAAAGAAAGCCTCGAAATGACATGAAGGAATCCACTGATTTTGATGCAGTTGTCTCCCTGGCAACTGGTAGCCATACTGGGGTTGGAACAAAAGAGTGAGCTCTAGCAATCGTGCCTTTCAAAGTGAAATTGGAGAAAGGAACGAAATGCATACAAACATACGCTTTCCTAGATGGGAGCTCGGCAACATTTTGTACAGAGGAGTTGTCCATGCAGCTTCACGCCCCTGGTAAGAAAACAGATACCTTTGAAAATAATGGGTCAAGGAAACCCAGTAACCAGTTATAAAATATCTGGCATGGAAGTAGCTGCATCAGACAGTGACAGCTTTCTCAACTGCCTGATGTTTTTATGCAAAAATCAATTCCAGTGACACATGACAACATTCCAAAATTGAAGAATATAAGGAAATATTCTTACCTTGAGGAGGTTAACTTGACACCACTTAACACTAGCATTGGGCTGTGTCAATGCTTCAAGAACTTTAGAACCCTGTTAAAACCCTTCGTGGCTGGGTAATCAATGGCCAGGTAGAGGAATGGAGGCATGGATCTCTTCAAAGGAGAACCCAGTTCATGCGGCTTCATGCGGCTTATCAGCCAAAGCCTTCCTTCAGTGGAACATGGATCAATGGGCCAGAGTTCACTTTCAATGGCCTGGGACAGAAAGATGGATTTCATTTGGGATGATGACCCTGAGATAAAGAAGCTTCTGTTCGTGTCACATTTCTTCAGCCAATGGGATGAGTCTTGTCCCACCAGCAAGCTGCTTTCATACTTTTCCAAATGGAAAGACCTGAAATGAGCAGTGACATGGCTATTAAATACGGGGTGACATGGCTCAGGCAGTAAGAGCAGTCGTCTGGCAGTTGGAGGGTTGCCGGTTCTGCCCGGGCTGTGTTGAAGTGTCCCTGAGCAAGACACCTAACCCCCAAAGGCTCCTGACGAGCTGGTCGGTGCCTTGCATGGCAGCCAATTGCCGTTGGTGTGTGAGTGTGTGTGTGAATGGGTGAATGAGAAGCATCAGTTGTACAGCGCTTTGGATAAAGGCACTATATAAATTCCAACCATTTACCATTTTAAAGCTCAAAGACACACTTAAACAGAGGTGTGAAAGGAAATACTCATTCTGGCAATAATGGAATATTAGATGTCAAACCAAAAGTCCAAAAGAAAGTGTTGACTCACAAACTTTCATTGGAGGATCTTGATATAGCTGAGAAAACAAGTTCGTTTTGTGTAAAAGCAGCGAGGAAATCTCAAATTTGAGCAATGGAAAGGCTATAAAGAAATCAAGTCATCTGTACAAACTGGATCCTGTGATGGTTGATGGCATCCTAAGAGTAGGTGGTCGGTTGAGCAAATCTGCGCTACCTGAAGTGACCCACACAATCACTGCTTCCAAAATCAGACACTTCCCCTGGGTTCCCCTGTTCCTGTTGCAATATACGAGTGTGGGGTATGGGTGATGCATTTGTCCTGTGTTGAACTGTGTTGAAGTATTTTTGTTGTTCTTTTGGGGAAGAAACTACTTTAGAAAAACCGCAGTTAAACACAAGTGCCGACAAAGTGATCAGAACTACAATAACCAATGGCGTACCAGTTTCTCACCCCTCTGAAAAGTTCTGAGGCCCCCTGCTCTCATGATAGGCAGCTTATCATGTTGCGTCGTTATTTCATTCAGCAGCATTGACGGTGATGGGTGCATCACATAGCAATGAGGAACAATGTAGGCTATAGTCTACACAGTAAAATGTCCAGTTCTAATTCAACTCTAACAGAGATTAAATGAGTCAAATATGGGTGGCCTGTAGCGTAGTGGTTAAGGTAAATGCAAGGACAATGGTTCTAATCCCGGTGTAGCAACAATAAGATCTGCACAGCCGTTGGGCCCTTGAGCAAGGCCAGTAACACTGCATTGATCCAGGGGAGGATTGTCTCCTGCTTAGTCTAATCAACTGTACGTCGCTCTGGATTAGAGCGTCAATATTATAGTGCCAATATTGTAACGTAATGTAAATAGAGACCACAAATACTCTCAGTTGATTTAGAACAGAACATTTTATGGTGTGAGATAAATTTCAGTCACTCTTTGGTCTTTCTTGCAGGAAGAAGGTTTTGTCTGGTAATTAGCCTGCAGAGCCCTATAATTGTGGTAAATAATAAATCAAATTAAATCAGCCTACTCCCACTAGAGCAATATTGTCTTGTTCTCCGACTTGCTGCTTGTCTATACTAGTGGCTTAAGTGGCTGCCTTGCTGTGCATTTCTTTGTGCCAGCTGCACTCACACTACACAATAAAATGGCCACTGTTGTTAACTCAACTCTTACAGTGTCTACATGAGTCCACTCTGGCCGCTGTAAGACTGAACATTTTGCTGTGTATCTGTGAATTTTTAAGCTTTAGCTTGTACGGTTGTATTTTGCACCGTTTTTCAGCACCACTTTTTTACTTGAGAAGTAAAGGGATTAAGTGAGGATGGGCGGATTGCATCTCAGAAAAAGGCCAATTGGCTACCTATGTCGATTTGACAATACAGACACTTGATTTGCCACAGGTTGAATGTTTTTTGGGAAGTAGGCGGGTGGGCCCCAGGAGCATGCAGGGGTCACAGGGTCTGCAGGGGCGTATGGTATGCCAGTGAAAATTCCATGTCTGGAATTTGGTAAATTGGTAGTAAATTTCCTCTGATGGATTTAGAACTGATAATGTGGAGCACAGTCTAGTAAGGAAAGCAACATATTGCCTCCTGTTATATAGCAGGACAGTAACATGAGCTCAATGGTCAAAACCCTGGAATATTTCTAATATTCCCTGTTGGTTTGGTGTAAATATATAACTTCATTTTACCTGAAGGCACATACTGTGCAGTTTTCTGCTGCGTCTTTTGCCCTGTTTTATCACATATGACCCCTGTGTATTTTGCATGTGGGTTGTTCTGTCAAAGAAAAAAACAGTATAGTGTGGCATCTGAGCTATCTTACATAATCGGTTATATTATTTAGGAAATGGAATTGGCACCCCAAACTGGATTGAACTGAATATTCTGTAAATGAATCAGGAAACTGACAGGCAACCACGGTCCTTTCTCCCCACAATTATTCTTGAAACATTAAAAAATACAGATAAATGTGACCTTCCACTATTGCTACATTAACATTGTTAGAAAAAGAAAAGGATGAACGCATTGTAATGACTGTTAGTGAGTGAGGAACTTTAGGAGGTGTGTGTGTGTGAGGGGTGAAATAATGTAGGAGCTAGTTGTTGTCGTACGAAGTACAGACCTCCCTCAGGGAATCTCTGGCTCTAACGCACAGTTCAGGGAGCTCCAGCATAGCCTCTTATTCTGAGGCAGCACGCTGAACACAGACCGAGAGATGAAAGCAGTTCTGGGAAGCGTGTTGTTTACAGTGCAGTGTGCGCTCCTGAGGAGAACTGCCTTTTGGGAAAATATTGCTGTGAGCTGAGCTGAGCTGAGGCAGAGAGACACTAACTCGGGGGCGTGGGGTGAGACACAACACGTTTCCCATCATGCTCTGCTTCATGGGAGTTGATACCGCTACACGCCATGAGCGACACTGCGGTTCATTAACATTCATATGCGCATAAATGACTGTTGTATTTGCTAAAACTGATTTAATAAATACAATACTGCTTCTTGATGGGTTTGTTTTAATCAGATTAATCTACAGGGTTCATGTTTTTATCTATGTGGAAATGTACTTCCAGTGCCTTTTGGTTATGGTTTTGCACTTTGCAGGTCGCTCTGGATAAGAAAATGTCTGCCTGTAATGTAGTGTAATGTAATGTAATGCACATAGCTTACAGTAATGAACGTGCTCTCCGTTCCTGTCCTTGCAGGTAAATACGTGTACCAGCCCATGACCAGCGTGTGCCAGCTCCCAAGCACCCCGGTGCCCGCCACACCCTCTGGCAGCAGGGACACCATCCACCTGTCCGTCTCCCTGACGGAGCGCTTCCTCAGGACCGCGCCCTGCTTCCTGCCCCCGCCCTGCCCGGAGTCGCCCAGGTACTGCGTCATCTCCGACCTCTTCGTCGACGACTACATCGTCAAGCGCATCAACGGCAAGATGTGCTACGTGCAGCGGCCCCCGCCCGCCCCCGCCCCGGCCCCCGCCCCCGCCTCCCCGCCACCCAAGCTGCCCCCGCCGGCCCTGGGAGCCGAGAGCAAATGCGCCCCGCCCGCTCAGAAAGCCCAAGCGCCCAAAATGGACCACTGCTCCTCGCCCTCCAGCTCGGAGGACTCAGGGATCAACGCGGTGGGCCTACACTACCTGGAGTCGTGCGACGAAGACTCCGAAGAGGAGGACGAAGATGAGCTGAGCTCCGACGGGGAGTCCAGCCCCAGCAGCCTGGGCGAACAGGACGAGTACTCGCTGCTCTCCCCCTCCAAATCTACCGTGGAGATCATCGAGAAAATCGAAACGACTGTCTGACCAGACCACTCACACAGGCCTCTCTTACAGCGCTCTACAGCGGACCGAAAAGAGACCTGCGCACAGCCGCTGGAGAGAGCAGCTGCCGGGCTGTCACTGTCACATTTAGAGGTGGAACTCCCTCTGTCTGCACACACTAGCCTGCATGGATGTCCTGACTGGGCTATCTAGCATGGTCCTGTATTTAAAACCAGTCACAAAGTGTCACGTTAACAAGAACTTACATAAACGCACACGTGGTATTATGACCAAACTTAAGCAAGCAGACTGTTATGAGTATATCTATTGATATTTACATCTAACCATTATCTACCGCTGAATGCAAAAGTATTTGGACAGTCATGGCACATGGCTGCTTTTTCTATGTACACTCAGTGATCACTTTATTAGGCATTTATTAGACTTATTTTCAAGACGTATTAAGTCTTCTGCTGCTGCAGCCTATCCACTTTGAGGCTTGACGTGTTGTGGTCTTCTGCATACCACTGTTGTAATGTGTGGTTATTTCCGTTACTGTCACCTTCCTGTCAGCTTCGACCAGTCTGGCCCTCTCCTTTGACCTCTTTCATGAAAAACGTGTTTCTGCCTGCAGAACTGCTGCTCACTGGATGTTTTTGTTTTTCGCAACATTCTCTGTTGTGCGTGAAAATCCCAGGATTTTCTCAGCAATTTCTGAGATACTCAAACCACCATGTCTGGCACCAACAATCATTCCATGGTCAAAGTCACTTAGATCACATTTCTTCCCTATTCTGACATTTGGTCTGAAAAACAGCTGAACCTCTTGACCATGTCTGCATGATTAAATATGTGCATTAAGAAGCTGGTGTACAGGTCTACCTAATAAAGTGCTCACTAAGTGTATATTGTATTTAAAATCAAACTCAGTGCCAGAAATAGTTTTATTCTTCTGAAATGCTTAGATTTATTTCATGAACATGTTGTATATTGAACTATATTACAACAAAATGCCATTCAATGAATGAAGTCCCCAATGCATAAAGTCCCAATACTAATGCTGACTAGGAATTGGGGGACTTGAGGTATTGTTGTGATATTGCTGTGATATAGTTTGTCTACACAATGTCTGAAACAAATGGAGGTTGAAATACAGATTTGATTAGTACAGAGGAAAAACAACCAATTTGACACAGCTGTCCCAATATGTCTGCATTTACCTATCTGTAAGCCCACGCACCACCAGACAAGCTGAAGGACATATTTCCTCTAAAGCAAGAGGATGCCATTTTGATGTGAGTTTGAATATGAGCAGTACAAAGAGCTGTGTCTTATGGGTCCTGACCTTTACATGAGCAATCGGGCTAAATCATGAGCAAGTGGAAGAAATCTGAATGAGACATTTTGATGAAAGGCTTTTTATGATTCACATCCATCAGCCCTCCATACGTTCCTTTACGACTAGCACCAAGGGCATTGGAGCACATTCCGGTTGTCGGCCATTTTCTTCTGCCAGTCATACTGCACTACACACACACTCTCTTTGGTGCTCTGAGGGCGCATGATGGAAATGCCTCCAGCCCTTTCGGGGATGGTCACTAACTTGTAACTACCTTCACATAATGTAGGTTTTAAAAAAAAATGTAATAGTAATACTTAGAATTTTGACAATCAAAAAGAATAGAAAACCACAATCCCTTATGGTGTACCCAAATGGACATGTACAATAACCCTGCTTGTGTTGCACTATTGTTGATGGAGACCTCTCTCATGATACAGTTTAACACATATGGCCAATTCTCACCCTTGTAGTACACAAAGCCCTTCCCTGGTGTAAAATCCAGCTAGGCCAGCTTGAACAGCTTGGAAATTGTGCTGGACAAGTTGGTCATAAGCGGGTCTATCTAGCTAGGTATGAGCTGGTCAACCAGATAGTTCTGGTAGCTTGTCTGAGCTGGGAGCTGGTCAAACCATGTCAACCTGGGAGCTGGTCTGAACTGGTCAACCAGCTAAACCATGTTGAGCTGGGAGCTGGTCAGAACAGGTGAACCAGGCTACCAGCTGTTTCAAAAGCTAGCTTGAGCTGTTTTTTCAGCAGGATTATGTTCAGGGTCACAATGTTTATTACAGTGAGAGACTATGTGCTGACCAAAGCTATGGTGAAATCAGTGCTATGGCAAGTGCTGCTGCTGAAATGGACCTATCCTGGTTGTCTGAATGGAGAGAGAGAGACAGTACTGGAAGAAGAGCACAAGCTGTCCCTGTTGTCAGCAGAGACTGTGAAAGAGGAGCAGATGTGGCTGCAGCGAATCGCACTGCCACACTTTATCAAACAGCGCAGAACCTTGTGAAGCCCGCTGATGCTCACCAAAAAGCACTTTGTTTATCGTGCAACCTCAACACTGACGGTGTCACTTTTCACTGTGGTTATCAAAACTAGAGCACAAACCCTTCAGATGCTGGGCACTGCACCACCTCTCCAGAGTTTAACACCCACCCCACCGGTGTTCTGGAACATTCCACCTTGCCCTGAAGGAGACAGGCCCAGTACTCGCGCCAGCCAGCAGACTGAAGCGCTGTATTGCCTGTGGAAGCATCCATTTTCAGGCACAATTTTATAACCATGTATAATGATACACATGCTTATGGTATATTGTTATCACATCTCAACATACTGTATTAAAGCCGCTTTCATATGAACCATGGTAGATTTATTACTCTTATTTTCTTATAAACGTATCCAAAACACTAAAAGATTTGTTTTGTTTCTCTTTAAATATATGAGTGTCATTTACTACATTTACTGAACTGAACAGAAAGCTGTTATCATTACCACAGTCATTATGCAATTATGGTCAGTTCCCTGTCAGGTACTGTAAATATGCTAATAAATACATTTTCACAGTTGAATAAATTAAAACCATGGAAATAAATATGTTTACAGTATTGCATATTAAAAATTGACACGACAGTAAACTTTATTTCCACAATGACAGACTGTGTGGCAGGATATGAGCTCACAGTATTCTTTTACTGTATTCAGCAGGACAGGAAGCCACTGATTGCCCGAGTTGGACCCAAAACAGTTTTTTTTGTCATTTTTGAACACTGCATTATTTGTATATAAATAAATAGAAATGAGGAAATGAATTAAAATTTCATCACACAAACCAGACTCACTGTTTAGATCATTAAAAATTAGTTCATGAAGAGAAGGCAAGGGCGATTCTGCATTGGTGGTTGGCATGGCTACAGCGGAGCTTTTCTGCTGTTTCGTGCGCTCTTGCAAGCGAAAGCAAACTGGAGACTAAGAGACAACCTCTCTCACAAGATGAGCTGTTTAACTGTGCCATCTAGTTTTATTCTTGTGTTTGATGGTTGCTTCAAGAGGAACTGCCAGTGTGCATGACTCATCTACAAGAGAGCGGGAATTGATATTCCCTTTTTCATACTGCAAAATGGCGATCGATCCCTGTTCACTGGCTCCACTCCAGGACACTGCAGTTAGGAATCAAACGCTAATCAGCCAATCAAGGTTCACACTTACTGCTTTTATATCTCAGCATGACAAGAGAGAAGCTAATGTTACTGACACGCAGGTGAGGTAGAGAAGCTTCAGTTACTGACACAGGTGAGGTAGAGAGCCACTGTTAAAAAAACCAATAAATGGTTCAACATGCCACTTAGCACTGTGAGGGCAATAATAAAAAGGCATAAAACATATGGAGTGGTTGCGAGGAAGAGGACGCAAGTGCATATTCTCCCCTCAGAAGGTAAGGAAGATGGTGAGGGAGGCCAGACGTAAACCAAGGATCGCAGTTTAAGAAATGCAGAGATCGGTTGTTTCTTGGGGTCACCGAGTCTCATATAAATCATAAAAATCATACCAATTCTTTGAAAGAATGGCACAAAGACAGCCCTTAATGAGCACAATACACAAAACCAAGCATCTTTAAGTTGCAAAACCTCACATATCGTCAGATGAGACCATAGTTGAGCATTTTGACCATACACACCATCCACATGTTTGGCGGCAAAATGGAATGCATTTCCCAGGTGAGGTGGCAGTGCTACCCACTGCACCATCCGTGCCGCCCTAAATTACTTCCTAATATTCCATAAATATATTGATATAACAAACCGATATTTTTCGTTTTATATTAACACCCTAGTATTTCAATCTTTGGTCCCATTTAAATCTATACTTTAACTTGGAATCACTTCTGATTTACTTGTATTCACCATATATCCTGATACAGTGCTCTAATTCTCCATCTCTTCCATTAGAGCAGGTTTTCAGTCATTAATAGACTTCAGTAATTTAATAAATGTTAAATATAGACTCACATCAACAGCATAAATATGATTTTATATTCCTCTACATACATATTAACTCCCTTTATTGGCCCTGTTATGATTGTTTATGCCAGACCTGGTGGATCCAGAAGCTGCCCCCCTAGATGTTTACCAACTGCCTTGTCATCCCTAAACATAGACTCAAGGGTCCTACATTAAAAAAAAAATATTTCCTGTATTTTGTAAATATGTTTATTTTATGATGTTTCTAAGAACTTATCAGCTGTGCGACTGCAAGTATTGCGCAATCAGAGGTTTTCGGACTAAAGCAACAAAATATACTTCAGGTAACTGCAAAACAGCTTGTGCAGCAAAGTTATGCCTTCAGGGGTTGTATGTACTGTATACACTGACTGAATATTCTTCTAAAAATGATGCTTGATATTCAACTATTTCCTATGGTAAATGTCACCTGAGACCACTGTGCTCAAGAAGGAAGTCACAGTACAATAAAATAGAATCATGAATAAGTGCTATAAAATTGATATTTTCATATGTGCAGCCTCTGGAATTATCATGGCACTGAACAGGCTGATTTGGAGTTACCTGAAATATATTTATTTGCTTTCGACCTTGAGCCTCCATTAGAAAGCTGGCAGGTTGTGTCTAAAATGTCATTCACTGCACACAAAAACTGTCTGGGCTTGTTGAAAAGATTCACTAAACCTGAAATAATATGAAAGAAAAACCCAGAAATTGAATAATACCCTTAAGCCTCTTTTATTGACCCATAAGGGACACATGGCCTATAGGAAACAAAGCTGCAATTAATCAGCTTTAACCTTCTTTTCTAATGAAAACTAAATTGCATTCCAAGAAAATCTTCAATGGTGTAATTATGTTTTTGTTCCATCAAGCCTTTTTTCCCAAATATGAAAATCAAACACAATTCATTTTGTCTTTTACTTAAGGCACTGTCAACTGCAATTCACTTCAATGAATATTTCATTCATTATGTTATGTAAAGAGGCGGCACGGATGGCGCAGTGGGTAGCACTGCCGCCTCACAGCAAGGAGGTCCTGGGTTCGAATCCCCGTCGGCCGGGGCCTCTCTGTGCGGAGTTTGCATGTTCTCCCCGTGTCTGCGTGGGTTTCCTCCGGGTACTCCGGTTTCCTCCCACAGTCCAAAGACATGCAGGTTAGGCTGATTGGAGAGTCTAAATTGCCCATAGGTATGAGTGTGTGAGTGAATGGTGTGTGTGCCCTGCGATGGACTGGCGACCTGTCCAGGGTGTATTCCTGCCTTTCGCCCAATGTATGCTGGGATAGGCTCCAGCCCCCCTGCGACCCTGTTCAGGATAAGCGGGTTCAGATAATGGATGGATGGATGGATGGATGGATGTTATGTAAAACATTGTGTCCTAAACAGTGAACCACCAGATAAAATAGATTTGAGAGTTTTCATTGTGCATTATTTAGATATAACTGCACATTCACATAATTATGCTTCATGAATATTGGGTTCTAAGACCCCGAGTCAAATTTCAAAGATGAAGCAGCAGTAATTGGTTCAAACAGACATTATTTATTCACCAGTGTGTGTGCACAGGGAGAGAAACCCAAAAGCAGTCAATGAGAGCTCTACTCCATGCCAAGGCCTGTTATAGGGCCATTAGTCACCCCCCAGGCCCTTCAGACATTCTTTTAAGAGTTCTGAGGTTCTCACCCTGATATGAGTGACACCAATATTAATCTTTTTATGTAAACATACAGTAGCAGTAAGCAAAGATAGAAAAATTATCCGAACCCAGAGGGAAAAGGCTATAACGACCCCTAGGTGTGGATGTGTGAATGTGCGTGTGTGTAGCAACTGTATATATTTATGTTCATGATTTAGGTATTTACTACATTTTCATTAAACAAATGAAATATTGCCATTTAGAAAGTGTGTTTTGTGCTTAATCGTGTCTAAAGATCTGAAACCATTTAGTGTGATAAATATGCAATAATGGAGGAAATCAGGAAGGGGGCAAAAGGCTCTGTATCTTTATGTAATTATAAGATTTGTGATAAGCAGGAACCGGATAGATGAGCATACAATATAAATGTGTGAAGTCGCTTAAAAGCTGATGTAATATATAATTGTGATCGTACAAAACGCACACATTAATGTTACACAGTATGGTCTCATATTTCCTTTTATGATCCCTCAGGAGATTACCTGCTTATCACAAAACCCCCTTTGCTTCTCAAACTAAAAATATAATGTGAAAAATTCAAGCCCTGTTACTTTGAGACCATGATATTAGCATAACTTTATGATGAAAGAAGCATTTGTGCACAAATAATGGCAAGGATTCTTTTTGTCACAAACATGATAACACAGCAGTGCTGTTTGAGCCACATTTGCTGACTCTTCATACAGTTGTTTATTTTCCTCTCTTCCTGTTTTAATATTCACATCTTTTAAAGAAGCAAAGAATAGATACAGCAAAGAATAGATACAGTTTGATTAGCATAGAAAGTAGAGAGAGTATGTGTGATAGAGAGAGAGAGAGAGAGAGAGAGAGAGAGAGAGAGAGATGTCACAGTCAGCCAGCCAAATAGAGCCATATGGACAATAGAACACTCTCCACAGACCGTTTAATCTGAAGCCAGGACCTCCCCAGTAGTCTATCATTTTAAAAGCCTATTTATCCCAATTAGCCCAAATAAATCCCTTGATTGTCTCAATTCGGCCCCTGGAGGATGGCGGAATCGCCATTAAGCCCCTTATAAACATTTATACAGAGGGCTGCCCTTGGCTTGCCACAGTGTGAGATGTGTTTGTGTGTTTCTATAGATCTTGTGCTTTCACCTTGGGTGCTGTCCAGCCCCCTTAAATATTAACTGAGTTTCCGGTCTGCATTCTGTCTTGGGGGAGAGATGGAGGTTGTGTACTTTAAAGGTTTATCTGACTGCTGCTTTTATCCACAACAGTAAATGTACAGTACTTGTTATTTGCTGGTTAGGGATTTGCTGTCTTTATTTTTGTGCTTGATGGCTGTCTTTATTCCTGACCATAGATGAACGGCAGTACACAAAATCAAGAGGAAAGATCAGTTGATGCCTCGCTACACATAGCACTCTCATGTCAAATGCGAGACCTTGCATATTGTCATTATTGCATCATTATTATTTATTTATGCACGCATTGCTGCTGTATTGCTCTGCTAGCATTAAAGCAAATTTCAGAAAAGAGCATTTATTAGGTCTTTTTCACAAATGCACATTTGCATCAAAGGCAACTTTCAACAGTCTTCCGCCTTTGAACTCTGTGGCATATGTGAGCCACAACTGCCTTTTACTTCAAAGACGATTTACTTCAAGTGCAATTGTGATTTAATGCAGAGTTGCCAGCAGAGTGAGGGCCGGCCCATCTTCTTTAGATAAATCAATCAGAAGGAAATAAAAAGAATGAAGCCAAGAAGGAAAGGAATAAATGGAAAAGGTCCGTTTCGGTCACTTTTCAGCTTTTCTCGGCTTTCTTTGTTTTACCTTTTGGATTTCGGGTGGAAGTCGTGCCCATTCAGGCTTGACCCACCAAGTCGAGGTCAAAGCTCTGAGTCACCTCATGTTGCTTCACGTTACCCATGTAAATTTGCGTTGGAACACACCGCAAAATTTACAGCGGACGGACGACATGCACGTATGTTCTGCGCCTGTGTGAAAGGAAATAACTTTCCATACCAAGAAGTGCCGATAGTCTACGTATGTTCATATTCATGTTTTCCTGTCGTTGAGGGTGAAAAAGGTGAAAGATAAGGAGAAACCGTAAAACCTAAATGTGTGAAATCACAGATATTACTGGAACAGGCTCAAGGGGCTTTTCTGGACTTATGTCAAGAGCTGAAATAGAATTAAATGGCACCTCCGATGTTAAGAATTATGCTCAGCTATTTCCTATTCAGTTCTATGTGTTTAAAGAACTTCAAGTTGTCCAGAGGCAAAATACTAACTACCAAGACTGTATCTCAGTAGGAGGACATCTGATGGTTACACTTCTTGGCGACAGGTAAGCAAGCTAAAGCTTTCCTATATTGAACTTTACATCACTTAGTTTTTCAGTTTGTATATTATGCTTTTAGACAATTACAACCTGAAGATTAGACTGATGCATTGCTATGACCATGGCTTTGTTAAAAGCATTAGAAGATGCTTTGTTCCTTTTTTCCAAAGAGCACTTGCTTGAAATGTCTGGACGACTACATCAGACGGCCAGCAGTTGGGCTTGGTGCGTCAGGGCCTTTACACTGTGATGTAAATTACATGTAATGATGTAACACAGTGTTACAGCAGTAGTGACACTGATCACAAACAGCATAGAGATTTCAGAGGATTTCAAGCATCCACAACATTTACATCATTAAACATGATCAAAGCATCAGTGAACTCCAACAGTTTATGTTACGTAATAAAATATGTAACATAGACTGCATATGTTATCACAAGTTGACAATAAAAGAATGGAAAATGCCCCATGTGCAGCAGGGAAACATGATTAGCAATTTGCAGAGTTTTGATATATCGCCTGAATTATTTAACCCATCTTGGAAGAACCTCACTGTGGGGCCAATTGACCTGCATTATAAATTGTACATTAAGATCAAGCATTTTATTGTTTGGGTTGAAAACTTTTGACCCATGTGTATGTGCTAAGTGGGTCTTAAGCTGTTTCTTGGATGAAGAACAAAGGGGGTTCCAGAGTTTTGGTGGAGCACAGCTGAATGCCCGATTGGCAGTGAGGAGAGGTGTGAGGAGGAGACTGTGAGTTGGCCAGAAGAGGAGGAGTGCAGTGAGTGGGAGGGTGAACAGGACAGCAGGAGGTCAGAGAGATTTTAAATTGAATTCTAAATTTAACAGGGAGCCAGTGGAGCTTGTGGAGAATTGCAGCAATGTGGCCATGTGGTTTTGTGTGGGTTAACAACCAACAGCAGAGTTTTGGATTAGTTGTAGCTTGTTGATAGAATGATTTGGGATACCTGTTAGAAGTGAATTGCAATAGTCCAGTCTGGATGTTATAAGTGTGTGGAGTAAGTGAGAGAAGGTTTGAGTTATGGAAAAAAGGTCTGCGGTGGAAGAAGTGATATTCAGGGATATTTTTTACGTGTGGTTTAATGAAAGTTTAGATTTTAGAATGACAACAAGGCTCTTAACTTGACTTGGTGAAGACAGGGAGGGGGAAATTGTTGATGGGGATGTTGAAGTGGAAGGATTTTGGATAAGGTGGATTTGGAGCTGACCAGGCAAAGTTCTGGGTCATCCTTGGTTTTAATATTGTGCAAGCAATTTATGAGAGTGGGGGAAGAAGAGAGGAGGGTTTGGAGCTGATGTACAGTTGAGTGTTCTCAGCGTAGCAGCTGGATTGTGACGTTGCATGATTTGACCAAGGGGAAGGAGATAAGTAATGAAAAGTGGAGGACCCAGCACCAAACCTTGGGGAACACCTCTAGGGACCGGAGCAGAAACAGATTTTCTTCAGGGAAATGTAGTGTTGCCTGTCAGAAAGATAGGATGCAAACCAGGAAAGTGTGCGACCAATGCTTGCTAATCTTTGGATAAGAATGTGGTGAGAGAGATTAATTGATAATCTGGACCAGCAGAGGTGAGAGAGAGGGAAGGCAGGCTTTGACGAGTGTCGTGGGTAAGGGGGCGAGCTGACATGCAGTAGCCCTAGACTTAATTATAAGGTCAGATATAGTGGACTCATCGATCATGCGAAAGTTAGTCAGACTACCTGAGAGGCGTTCCTCAAATAAATATAATTACCGGCTGTGGCCAGCTCTTTGTGAATGGCCTCAACTTTGGACTGGAAGAAAATCAGGAATGTATTGGTCAGTGGAGATGGATAGGGGAAAATTATCTGGAGGCTGTGCCAGCTTGTTGACAGTGGAGAAGAGAACTTTATTGTTGCCTTTACTAGACAAAATTATGTTGGCATAGTAAGAGGATCTGGCAACCAAAAGGGCAGATTTGTAATTGCTGAGATGTTTAGAATTGGCCTGGGTAAGAGCAACAAGTCCTGTTCTCTAGGAGAGAGATGCTCTAGGCAGGTCCCAATGGATCACGTGTACCAGGGTGTAGTGCGGAGACTGTGCATGCTTTCTGGGCGCCTAGTGTCTCGAGTGACTTAGAGAGGAGGTTAATGTAGCGAGAGACTAACTCTGTGGTGCAAAGAGGGTCAAGGATAGAACAGACAGTAATCACTTGCGTAAAATGTTCAGGGTCAATGTTTTTCACATTTCTGACGGTGTGTTTATATTTTTTGAAATTATCCTATTACAGCAGGACAACATGAACATTCAGATCACCCAACAGAAGTACATTAGGAGACATTAGGCAGGTCAGTACAGACACTGGTCAATAGTGAAAAGAGCTCAAAAAGGAATAAAGTTGAGATCTTGGGAGGGCGATATATTATTATGACAATTAGTGGTTTTGGTTGAGAACCAGACAGTTTAAAAGCAAGAGATTCAAAAGCAAGAGACAGTTGGTATGTTAACTACATTTGTTTTTAGATCAGAGCGATAGATAACAGCAACACTGCTACCTAGGCCAAAATAAATCGATTTTATATGTTGGATAAGTCAGGGGTTTTAACTGTTTATGGACTTGTGTTCGGTATTCAGAGTGAGAAACATTAAACAAGGTTGTTATCAGTTAAAATGGCTGGATTCAGAACCTGTCATTTTAAACTAATTTCACTCTATCCTCACTTCCCTGACATTATATGAATGGTTGTATGAGACTAATGCATGCATTCTCACTGGATTTTGTTAATAAAAACCAAGGTGCTGCTTGACCATTTGTATAAAATGCATAGAGGCCTACAATGCTATCACTGTGTGTGACATAGAAAGCTAAGTGGACCACTGTAACTCAGCTGGGTATTCAAACATGGATCTGGGAGCTGCAATCTTGAAATAAACAAAAGAGAAAGAATAGTACATTTGTAGGACATGGATTCCCTCATTTGCGGCAGTAGTATATAGTCAATATTTCCCCAAAATGCGGAAGATTGCATCATAAAAAGGATGATTGTCATCTCCTGATAATTTCTGACTGTAAATGAAAACAATAAAGCCATTACACACACAATGGTGCCATGTCTAAGCACAAGTCTCTGTCCATAAGCAGATCTCAAAGGTACCAGAAGGAGCTTGCCTAGAGAGGTCAGCTTGAAATAGTCCTTTTACATAGCATTTCTTGGGTTGGAGAGTAGTTTATTGTAAGCAAAGCTAATTGCTTGCTGCAAGGCTCTTTGTGTTCTTCACAAAGTTTTGCTTTGTCAGGATCACTTTACCGTTCCTTTGATCAAATCAAATATTTAGAGTGTGCCAGGGAGACCACCACCACTTACAGCTTGATATCAGAAATTAAAATAGACTATGAGGATTCAAGATATTTGGAAAGCTATTGCTGCTGCTCTTCAAAAATTCCTTTGTGTCCTTCTCAAAACATTTATTTGAAGGGCTTTTTCCACTACAGATGAATAAACAGCACCTCAGGTTGCTTCCCAGAAAGAAACACCAGATTGCTTCTGTCACAAAACATATTCCTGTACAGTACTTTTTACAGCATCTCAAAAGGGTTATAAAAGGGCAGAACTTAAACTGCAGACTTGAAGAGGTGACCTGGTGTTCTAGGTTTTCAACACCCTTGAATAGCAGCAAAATTGAAATGCATATGGCCATTTTTAAACACATTTTAAGGCAAAACATTTTTCCGACCAAAACACAGTTTTTTACTTTTTGTCCTTGGACACACAGCCATTGCACATTACAAAGAACGTACAGCTCAGAATGTACCCCAGGCAATTCTACACAATGAAATACTGTGGGCTCCAGAATTATTGGCACCCTAGATAAATATGCACAAAAAGTGCTGTAAACTAAAAGATAATACAATTATTGACATCAGCTTTATTTTCCAACACACATAAAGTAGAGCACTTTATTCATGGTTCAATGGAATCAACCAAAGTCTTACATTTAAAAAAAAACTTTTTCTATTATTATTGGCACCCTTGTGCAAACATGCCTGGCCAAAATGACAGCCATGTGTCTTTTCCTATAATTCGTGATAAGGTTAGAGAGCACATTTGAAGGACATTTTACTATTCCCCCACACAGAATTTTTCAGAATAATTGATATCCTTGGGATACCCCCCTCTTCAGTTCAGACCACGTTTTTCATAGGATTTAAGTCTGGAGACAGAGATGGCCATTGCAGAACATGGATTTTGTTTTCACTTCTGTGTGTATTTTGATGTATGCTGGGAGTCATTGTCCTGCCTACGACCAAGGCTCAGCTTCCTGGCAGAGACAACCAGATTTTCTGCCAAGATTTCTTGGTACTACAGGAATTAATTGTGCCATTGATCTTAAACAGTGCCACTGGACCACTGGCAGCAAAACATCTCCAAAACATCAATGACCTGCCACCATATTTGACAGTAGGTATGAGGTGCTTCTCCTTGTATGCATTCCATTTTGCCCCGATGGTGTATATGTACAAAATTCAATTTTCAATTTCGGTCTCATCTGACCATAGCACCCTCTTCCATTCTCAATTCCAATGAGGTTTGGAAAACTCAAAATGCTTGGTTTTGTTTCTCATTGGGCCTTCAGATCTATGTCAGTAGGTCCAATAAGGGGACCGCTTGTCACCTTGCTTTCCTGCAAGATTTATTTGAATTAGCATGGACTGTCTGTATTACTGGAAAGATTTGTGGTGCTGCATGTATCAACCTGTGTTATGTTCTATGACTTGAATCCATTGTAGTTACCTACACCAGGTGAAAACACTCACATAGTTTGTCTGTTTACATCAACAACCAGCCCTTAACCCCTTCACTCAGATGCCAAATCTAGCCAATCCCAGTCATTTACCTTAACCACTACGCTACAGGCCGCCTTTATGAGTAACCATGAAATCAAGGTACTGAATAGCCCTTCCTTCTGACTTCATTGTTCCATAGTGTCATGCTCACCTCACCCAAGAGTATTTTGCAAACACATACTGGAACATGATAAAAGATTTTCACAAACGTCAAGACAGTGATTATGGATAACACAAGCCCCACGGTGACTGGCCCTGCCTTTGTTGTACATGGTCTGTCTAGTCACGAGGAACAGAAAGGTGATGATGAAACGGTTGGAAATTTTCATCATGTTTTTCTGATCTTAAAAATAAAAAATTTTCCCCAGGATGAAAGGTGTTTTTGTTCTCGTACAGTTTACCATCAAAGATGGCCCTAAATCTGCTGACTACCCAATTGAGAACTGAAAGGTCTTTCACCCACAAGCACACACTTTTCATGGAAATCCAACGGTGGGGAGAGCGGGAGGTGTTCACACTGGGAGAGGAAGTGTGCCACAGCAATATTGGCACATGAATAGGACCGGCTTCCTACAAAGCAGAGAGGGCGAACAGGAGGAGTAATTGCCGTGTAAATGGAGCTGCGGGCTCTGTGGACGGAGACCAGCAGATGGTTTCCCAGGCAATACGGCTATTTCTGAACTTTGTCTCATGGTCTTTCCAGCCCCTCTGCATCAGCCCTCTGAAATTACCATGTGAAAGGGCCCCTCTGCAGGCAAGCTCCCATATGGGTTACAATTAATACACTTTCCACCAATGTGGCAAGATTATGGATTTCAGGAGGAGGGAAAGGGGCTCTCTTTGAAGCCGTCTACTGCTCTCTATCATACGCACCCTAAGATGACTGTGAGGGGATGCGAGAGTAAGGTGAAAGGGGGCGCGGTGGGGATGATGCCGGGTCCGTGAATCCCTTCCCCTGTGTAAATGCTCTTTATTTCAATGTTTCTCCTGTTGCCCAAAGGGACAGTTCTCAGAGAGGTGTACTTAGGAGCTCAGCCCATAATGGATTTCATTTTTCATCAAATCACATCATCACATCAAAGCTGTTAGCAGCTCTGCAATCCACAGTCAGAACTAACATGAACCAGCCATTTTTTTTATAAAAAATTTTTTTTAACAACATGAGCATAAAGACATTAGAGATCTTTAGCTTCACCTGTCAGACACCTGCATGACTCAGGCTGATCAGGTTGACACCAATATGACGTGAGCTCATCCTCTTTCCATGATGTTCTTGTTTGGCTCATAAACAAATAGTTTTTTCTTCTTCTATTCTGATGAGTCATGGTCTTGTGTAGTTCAGACTCCAAATTCAAGTGAATTCATTGCTTGCTAATAAAAATGTTACTTCCCTTTCTGGAGACAAGGGAGTTGTTCATGTCAAGAAACACCTTGCTGGTCCCTAAATAAATATCAGGGTCAAGACTCCACACTAACCCTGGCACTATCCTGTTGTATTAGGGTCATGTATCCACACTAACCCTGGTACTATCCTGTTGTATTAGGGTCATGTATCCACACTAACCCTGGCACTATCCTGCTGTATTAGGGTCATGTATCCACACTAACCCTGGTACTATCCTGCTGTATAAGGGTCATGTATCCACACTAACCCTGGCACTATCCCTGTATGCTGTATCAGGGATAGGAAGTCACAGTCTTACAACAGAGGACCATTGTTGGGCACTGGTTCCAAACTCCTCTGCCCAACTCTGTAGAATCTGAAATAGCCCATTGTTATGAGAACAATCCACATTCATAGAGGAAGAAAATACAATGGCTGTTCAAAATGGCTTCCTTCAATGGGGTCTTTCTGATGGCTCTGAGGGTGCCTGGAGAAAAGCTCTGCCGAGGGGTAAGACCAGGCCATTTCAGAGGCAGGCGTGGACAGGGGGGTGTGGGGGGCAGAGAGTCAGCATACACAGAAGGCTCCAGAATTATTGGCACCCTATGCACAAAAAACAGTGGACATAGTAAGGAATACAAATACTGTTATTGAAATGAACGTTTATGTGTAAAGTAATATGCTTTATTAATGATTCAATGGAATCAACCAAAGTCTTACATTTTTCAAATAAAAGATGTATTGCTCCAGGTTTTACCATTACTGGCACCCCTGGTTTAGTACTTTGTGCAACCATCCCTGGCAAAGATGGCATCTGAGAGTCAAATTCTAATAATTTATGATAAGGCTAGAGGATACATTTGGAGAGATTTTTGACCACTCCCCCATGTAAAACTTTTCAAGATATTTGATATCCTCTGGTTTGTGCTTATGGACCCCCCTCTTCAGTTCTGACCACAGGTTTTTCATGGGATTTAAATCTGGAGACTGAGCTGGCTATCGCAAAGCATGGATGTTGTTTTCACTTACCCATTTCTTTGCGGATTTTGATGTATGTCTGAAGTAAAAAAACTGCTCAAGCTAGGTTTTGAAACAGCTGGTAGCTGGTCATTTCAAGCTGGTCATAGTTGATTTTAAAGAATGATCCAAAAGGGTTCAAACTTTTGCATAGAGCCCTTTTTCTTTTTTTCTAATTTATAAACAGTAAAAAATGTAAATTAAAAATCAATCTTGCTTTAAAATATGCAGAAAGGTCTCATGTTTAACTCTGTAATATTTAGAGTTCAGGTTTGCTTTCGATCACATACAGATTCATTCAACAGATATTTAAAAGCAGGGGTGCCAAAATGTTTTTGCCCCACTGTAGAATCCATAATATACATTCTCAGTATTGGTAGGTAACTACATTACATTAATGGCATTTGGCAGACACTCTTATCCAGAGCAATGTAGAGTTGATTAGACTAAGCAGGAGACAATCCTCCCCTGGAGCAATGCAGGCTCACCGGGATTAGAACCACCAACCTTGCGGGTCCCAGTCATTTACCGAACCACTACGCTACAGGCCGCTACTTCTCCCCAGCATGTGATCAACTGCCACTTTTAATCACACTCACAAATTGGAACTGGCATGGTCTAAATTTGAAGCATGGAAATCTCTGATGCATTAAAAAAGTTTCATTAACAAATGACTTCCATATCACTGCAACAACTGAGCTTTAATAAGCTCAACTTTTGAGCTTATTAAAATCTGGCTCAATTGATGACAGTTGAAGAATGTATTGGGGGAAATGATTTATGCAGAATGCTACTGCAACCCAATTAACCTTCAGGTATTATGCAGCTGGTTAATGCCCTTACCACAAATTAACATAAATTATTTAGGTGAACTATTATTTCAGCAAGGTTATATGGTCATTCTTCCACTTGAGAACAAATATTGTTTGAGCTCCATTAATATGCATTTAAGCAGCTCTGTTTGCCAGTGGTTGTCTGAGCTGTATTTCTATGTGTTAGACTCTTGGGATACATTGGATTTTTGATGAAGTTACTGTTGGAATTTTACCAAAGACAATAACCATCATGTCTGGGGTAACAGCCTATGAACATTATGTTGTATTTTTACTATGGCAATTACACTGCAATATTACCGTTATTCATTGTGTAATGAGGTTAAAACTATCGGCCCTGGTGGATTTAATTGGACAAGTGAACTAACAAACATTATTCTGTGCAAGGGAGCTCCCACCTGGAGCAATGATGCATCCTACAGTTCGGACTGGACCCTGGGAAGGGGCATAGTGGTGTCATGTATAATTACGTATGTGTTGCTGGTACTTATTGAAATGTACTTGTTTTTCTTCACATTTTTAAACTTGTAGGTAAGGATCAGGGTTTCAGTTTGCTATCCTGAACCAGCATGCTGACCAATAGAACTTACGATTTTCATGTGTCAGCGAATGCACAGTTGTCTGGTGAGGCGGCTATCTAGGATTGCAGAGCTTAAAATAAGCGGTCAGCTTTTGGAAAATGCACTTGTGAACTCTCGCCCTCCCAAACGTATGGGAGAATGTTGCAGTTCGGCATTTGAGCAAAAATAAGGGAAAAAGTATTCTGTATCACTCTTTGCTTTACTGGTGCTTTGAGTGACAAGTATTTTGCCAAGTTGACAGTCCATCATAATCCAACAAAAATGAAAACTGGCTGACAGCCAGGGAAGGAAACACGGAGGACATCCACATACTTTCATAACAAAACCTGGGGCCACTGACAAAAGATTTACATTTGTGAAAAATAGAAGTGAGAGAGTCTCATGGTGAGGACACACTCACTTATTCAGTATACACTCACTTGAACGTTAGACAGAGTATATTTCTGTGACCAGTCAAACTAAAGCCAAAAATGGAACAGTGAACATGATGAATCATCGTGGCCAGGTACAGTAAAAGGAAATGAAGCTGTGGAGCTTTAGTTTAGTTTGGTGTGCAGTATGACCTCCGCAGGTATATGTAGTGCAGTGGTGCCTAAATCTGGCCCTTGAATCCAAAGCCCTGGCTTTCTTTCCTTCCAGGAAATTAACTGCAGAGCTGGTGGTCCTGATTGGCCAGACTGCATTCACACCTTACTCCCATGTAAAGGGTGGGTGGAAAACTGGCCGTGATTTGAGGGAACAGAGATGCAGTGTATATACACTCAGTGAGCACTTTATTCTGTATTTTGTAGACTTATCTTTTTAGATGTATTGGTCTCCTGCAGCTGTTGTAATGTGTAGTTATTTGCGTTACTGTCACCTTCCTGTCAGCTTTGACCAGTCTGGCCCTTCTCCTCAGACCTCTCTCATTAACAAAACCTTTTTGCCCACAGAAATGCTACTCAAAGGATGTTTTCCACACCATTCTCTGCAAACTCTAGAGTTATGAGTGAAAATCCCAGGAGATCAGCAGTTTCTGAGATACTCAAACCAACCTGCCTGGCATCACAGTCAAAGTCACTTAGATCACATTTCTTCCCCATTCTGACCTTAGGTCTGAAAAACAGCTGAACCTCTTGACCATGTCAGCATCCTTGTATGAATTTAGTAGCTGCCACATGATTGGCTGATTAAATATTTGTATTAACAAGCTGGTGTACACTGCCGCAAAGGGTCGTAACTTCGATTTTGAGTTATTGTTATTTTTAGGACAATAAACATAAGTTTTATCATGTAGACAAACATCAATTTGTTTCAATTTGTTTCATGCTGCTCCTGAACACTCAAATGAAGTTACGGTGCGCTGCCCTGAAGTTACGGCACGCTGCCTTGTTCTGACCGACCATCAAGTGAAGTTACTGTTTTCCCGCGCTGGAGTTACGGTGTTATGTCTATGTATTATATGCAATTAAATCACCTCAGACACACACTAACTTCAATAAAGTGTATGCAGTACATGTTTTGCAGTGCTTGCTTGTGTTAGATTATTGACATCTAGGTTTGAAGAATGGCATACTCTCGAGGGAAAATGATGGTGGAGATGGCTTTGAAACATAAATGCCAAGATCAAGGTAAGAATGACACACAGGTGCATAAAAAAAAAGCAAACTAGTAGGCTAACCTACTTCACAAACTAGACACAAACACATTGCAAGCCATAATCAACAACTTATCCAGTAACAAGCGGTGCATTAGAGCATGGCTTGTAGGATATCTTAATTCACAGCCTATAATACAAGGCTACATGTACAACTGAAATAAAACTTGCTTCTCATAGGCTAGCTCTCGCCTGCCAATGACAGCCGCAACAACACACCTTCCACACACATCCACACACCAGCAGCAGGAATGTAGTAATTTACAGCCTACCTTTTGTTGAACCCTGGTTAAAATCCATGCCAAACATTTGATTCATAGACATCCTCCTGTATGTAATATTAATTAGCTGCATGTTTCTAATTAATGCTCTTTTATTCATTTCAGTTTCTGTTGCGCCTACTTCTGGAGACATTCAGCAGCATGTCCCCTGCAAAACTGGAGTGGACAGTTCATGCATGCCCCCTGCAAAACTGGAGTGGACCGTTTTGAATAGCTGCCTAGATCTGTTCTATGGAGCAGATGACATTTTCACCACCAGCACACCAGATGCCACGCTAGCAGTCTTTGAAGACTCCCTTCCACTCTCACTGATGGCACCAGGGCCTTCCCTCGATGCACTGTCTGCCCTCGTTTCTGTGACTGCTGAGCCCTCCATGTCACTGCCTGAGCTTATCCAATGCACCAGACCCACAACTTCCACCAGCTGCACCAGCCTCAGCCCCAGAGAAGACAACCCCTCAACCCTTGTCTGTCCAGGAGCTTCTCCCAAGCTGTGAGGTCACAGCAACATCAACTCCTGCTCCTCTTCCAGAGCCCATCAGTAGACCACCATTGAGGGCCCCATGTGGAACCAAGTGTTGGCGGCAATGCTCGGGAAGCCGACGGAAGATATGACGGGATTTCTGGGACCTTACATACAAAGAAAAGAGAGCCTTTGTATTTCATTGTGTCAGCCAGGTCCCAAGGGTAAAGGTCTGTGCAAACCCAAGTAGGCGAAGCAGGTCTTTCATCTATAGGCTGAAAGATGCAGGCGGAAGCCCACAGCAAGTATGCAAACTCTTCTTCCTTTCTACAATAGGCTATCATCCAATAAATGATAGCATAGTCCTGTTAGTGATGGGCAAAGAACTAACATCAGCCCTAGCCCCATCGGCTGACCAGAGAGAGAGACATGAGCCTGCAAACAAGCTTGACCTGGCACCCTTGTATGCTCATATCGAGTCTTTCAATCCAACCATCAGCCACTACAGGAGGAAGCATGCACCCTGCTGCCGGTCTCTCCCCAGTGACATCAGCATCAAGCTGATGTTTGCTGACTACTTGGAGAAAGGCCACCAGTGCGCCTATGACAGCAGTAAGGTCTAAGAACATCAGTTTTGCCAAACTCGGAGAGGAGGAGTGTGAAAGCTGTTTGCTGCAGGACCAGCACACAAAGGAAAAGCACCAGAAGGAAGCCCTGGAAAACTGTCTGCAGTGTGACAAGTGGAATAAACATAAGGCCGATGCTGTTGAAACCAGGCTACACTACCGTGCCGATGCAGATCGAGACTGGCCCGACTGGCCCTGGTACGTCAGTCAGAAGCGTAGACCTGCAAAAAATTATAATGCTTCCCAGAATGCCTGGTGTGAAATCTGCGCTCTTCACCAGGCGCATCTGTGTTTACCACGAGACATTTGCATCAGTGGGAGAAAAAACCAACAAAAAGAAAAACATCTCTGTTGTCTGGCACGAAGGAGTTGCAGGGTGGTGTGCAAAGGAGATCACATCTGCATATGTGGTGGCACTAGAAAAAGAGAGGGACTGCAAACATATCATCTACTGGGTTGACAACTGCAGTGTCCAAAACAAGAACTGGTGCCTTCTTTCGTCTATTGTGTCCTTGGCCAACTCCAATCTAGTAGAAGATGTCACCCTAAAATTCTGAGCCTGGTCACACTTTCATGAGTGCTGACAGTGTGCATCATGGCATGGAACAAGAGATGCGACCAGGAGGAGTGGTGTACGATTTTGAGGATTTTGTGTCAGTTGTCAAAAACTCAAATTCTAAGAAGATGGAGGTCATGGAACTCAAAAATGAGGCCATCAGAGACTGGGTGGATGGCCATTCCATGGCAAAGCTGAAGAAAATGCCCAGACTGGCAGACACTGAAAGTGATCCAACTGCAATGTGGGTCAAGGTCCATGTGGGTCAAGACATCTCATGGGGCAGATGAGTTCATGGAGGTGGACTTCCTGCAAAAGAAGTTCAACACCTGCATACCCTCCACCTTGAGATCTCAGGACCTGGGTGTTGAGGAGGTCAAGAAGAAGGAGATTTTGCAGAATCGTGTCCCCCTGATGCCAGCTACCAGGAGCTTTTTCTGGAGGTCATTAACTGACTATGAGGATGAAGAATAGGGAGGGGAACAATCAGTTCTTTCCATTCACCTCTAACCATTCTTTCATTTCCATTATCCAATTTAATAAATTAATTAAATAGCAACAATTAAACTTTGTTGTCAGACTCCTTTACTTTAAATTGCAGTCATGTAAAATGACCAAATAAAGGCAACCAATCACATCCTAATCTTACCTAATTTGTGTGGGAAAACTTTGTTTTATCATCATCTGCATTTGGTTCTAAGTTTCCATTCTATCCAATTCATAATTTTCGAAAAGACCTACACACATCATCAAAGTTTAATCCTGTATATATGATAATAATGCAAATACTGCAAGTAAAATCCCAAGAAATATTAATTCCTACTACGTTTTCAGCGGACGGGCTTTCAACATTAAGATGCTACAATGGGATGATTCTGAAATATCTTTGCTGTTCTAGGCTACTGGTTATCCAAATAAACAAGCCAATGAGTCTAAATTAGTGCCTCATATCCAAACAGAAGAACATGTTTTATATGCATTAAAACATCAAAACACTCTCATTGTTAATACTGACGTCTGTCAGAGAGAGTGTGTGAATCAATCATGCGACTGCCTGTGTGGTACTAGTACGAGTATGAAATACAGAAAAAACTTATTGATCTATCATTTTCATATGATGTTGATAAATGTGAAGCCATTTTATCATAGTGAGTCCAATAGGGTCAATTTTGCTTAAATTGTAAGTGAATGTTATCATTGTTATCATAACATTGCGCTATAAAATAGAAGTTAAGGTCTTTTGCCTTGGTATGACCGATTGTCATTTTGTGGGCAATGCTAAGGCAGAATACAATACTTCCGAAAAAGGGTCAAAGGTCAAATTTGAGTTCAAAAATTTTTTTGTAGATAGATTAATACAGGTATACACTACAAAATGTGAAAATGACTATATTATACCTATAACTCAATTGTCAGGACATTAAGATAACTTTAAAGTCATTTTTCCTCAGTTTCACACTCTGGAGAGTTAAGGTCTTTTGCCTTAGTAGGGCAGTACAGGTCTACCTAACAAAGCGCTTACTGAATGTCCATGCAGCTCAAAGTAAAACAATATGTAGTTCATAGCACAATAAGTGGCCTCAGAAAGTATTCAGGCCACTTTATTGTGTTGTAGCTTTCATTTTAAATGGATAAAATTGCCATCAATCTACAGTGAATAACTCGTAATGACAAAGTGAAAAAATGTTTTGCTTCATGCTCTGAGTCCTTCAAATGCCATTTGGCAAACTACAATCAGGCCTTTATGGTATAGTGGCTAGACATAAGCATTATAGGCATAATGCAGCCTGCAAGGAGTTCGCCAAATGGCATTTCAAGGACTCCTAGAGCAGGGGTCACCAACCTTTTTAAAGCTGAGGGCTACCTTAAGATTCCCAAATGGCTTGAGGGATACCAGCTCAAAACATATGTATAAACAAATCAAAAAATCAAAAAAGCGTACAATATTCACACAAAAAACTATATTCATAACTTTTTGACAAGTATTTGTAAATTAATGTATTTATGTTTCATTGTCAAAGTGACATTTATTTTGTGCAAATGAACATGTCACAATTTCATTCAACAAAAAACAGAACTCAAATTGTTTTTCCCAATACATGAGATTGTGTCAACTCCAACTTTGAATCTGATTTAATCAATGAAAAATGATCAATTGACCAGGTAACATGGTGTTTTACTAAAACACTGTTCAGTCTTGTCTGTCAGTTAGTGAGAAACCTGGCATTCCATTTTGTCCACTAGTTTGCTGTATTCTGGTGTATAGTTTGACACTGCCACTCTCAGTGACTCCTGCAGATGTGAATCAGTTAGGCGTGTTCGGTGTTTATTTTTTATAAAGTTCATATTGGAAAAGGCCTTCAGAGAGGATTCAGAGATAAGTGGATCCGAAGAGACAAGCAACATTCATTTTTCGGCAGTTTTTTCTCCACGAAGAAAGTTTTTATCACGTTGTAGATGTCCACTCCTCGTGTAGTTGTCCTCAGCGGTATCAGCGTGAGGAGCTCTTCTTTAGTGGAGAAATCGTCAAATACCATGCGAATAAACACCATTAGTTGAGCTGTACTGCTGCTGTCCACAGACTCATCACATTGGATGCTGAACCACCGGCATGTACTTAAGTCCTTGTCCAGCTGCTCATTCAAGTTTTCGGACATAGCGGACACTCTTCTGGTCACTGTACTTGCCCCAAGTTGTACTTCAGCCAGACTTGAGATAACATCGAACCCATTTTTATCGTCTTTAAAAACAGTCTCTGCGATTATCATCAGAGCCCCCTTAACAATCTCCCCATCAGAAAACGTCTTCTTGTTTTTAATCAAATAAGGTGTAGCTCTGAATGAAGCTTCGGTTGCCTTTTTGGCCTTCTTCAGCGGTCTTGTGAAAAAGGTCTGCTGCTTGGTCAAAGCGGCCTTTAACTCATGCGCTTTCTCCGCCCGAAGTCTTTAAGCTGCCGTGAGTGGTTTGATAGTGTCTCTCCACAATGTGCCGCTTTGAAATCGCCACCGTAGCTCCACAAATAAGGCACACACACTTATCTCGTATTGATGTAAAAAAGAACTCCTCTTCCCAGTCTTTGTTAAAAACATATTTTTTTTCTCTTCTCAGCCATGTTTTTTAGCGCGGTATAATCATTGATGTATTAGTTAGCAAAAGCGGGGTTAATTGTCATGCGCAGGTGACTGGTGAACTATGACCTCGAACTATACAGATGAATATTGTTTTGATATCTATATATATATATTTTTTAGATTAGCACCTAAAAATTAGCATATGTGAAACTTTCAATAGAATTTACATAAGGCGCAGCATTTTTTTTTTGCGAACCATAAGGGCGACTTGCTATTTTTAGAACAAGTCCCACGGGCGACTGAGAAGGAGCCAATGGGCGACCGGGTGCCCGCGGGCATTGGGTTGGTGACCCCTGTCCTAGAGCATGATTCTCAGGTCTGATGAGACAAAAATTGAACTCTTTGGGCAGAACTCTGAGCACTATGTCTGGTGAACACCAGGCATTGCTCATCACCTGGCTAACACCATCCCTACAGTGAACCATGGTGGTGGCAGCATCATGCTATGGGGTTCTCAGTGGCAGGGACAGGGAGACTGGTCAGAATTGAGGGAAGGATGAATGCAGCCCGATACGGAGAGGCCCATGAAGAAAACCAGCTCCAGAGTGCACGCAACGGTTCACCCTTCTGCATGGCCTGAAGCATACAACCAAGACAATGCTGGAGTGGCTTGGAACAAGTCCTTGAGTGGCCCAGCGAAAGCTCAGACCTAAACCCCATAGACCGTATGTGGAGAGACCTGAAGATGCTTCACAGATGCTTCACAGATGCTTCTGCCAGGAAGAATGGGATAAATTGGCCAAATCCAAGTAAATGATAAATGGTAAATGGTTGGCATGTATACAGTGCCTTTATCCAAAGCGCTGTATAACTGATGCTTCTCATTCACCCATTCATACACACACTCACACACCAACGGTGACTGGCTGCCATGCAAGGCACCAACCAGCTCGTCAGGAGCATTTGGGGGTTAGGTGTCTTGCTCAGGGACACTTTGACACACCCAGGGCAGGATCGAACCGGCAACTCTCTGACCGCTCTTACCGCCTGAGCCCCGTGCATCTACAAAGTACTGAATTAAGCGTCTGAATACTTACACAGTTGGCTCCAGAATCCAGCCTCCATTAAAATTGAGAAAAAAAGGCTGCATATAATAAACAACATTGATAATGATCTATATGTTTTGTTTAAACATACAGGAAAACGATATACATTTATTTCAATGCATTTACACAAGTTTCAAAGTCTTTTATTTAGTAATCTCATTTTTTTCTGAAAACCACAGGTGCCAGAATTATTGTAACAATTATTATAAATAAAATCAAACAGTGAAATTGAAAATACAATTTTACTTTAATTTAGTTCATCTCAGTCTAAAGGAACTATATTGCGTCATTCCAGTACTTCCTGTTTCACTAGAGTATAAAAATGAGGTAACAAGCATGCAAAATCCCTTTGTCAACCATCAGCATGGGAAAAGCCAAAGAACTGTCAATTCACAAATGGACACAGATGGCATTTGACCATCACAAGTCAAGTAATGGTTACAAAATCATACATAAACAGTTAAAGAAAGGCTTAAAACAAATAGAATGATTGCAAACAGATGGCAAGCAAGATGGAGGCTATAGAAGAGAGAGACCATAAGAAACCCATTACAGATCGCAGTTTCCAGAGATTGGTTGTGTCTTGGGGTCACCAATTCTATAGACAAAAACATAAAAAGGCACCTCCATACCAGCAAACTCTTTGGAAGGGTGGCACAACGACAGCTGAGCACAAAAAACTAAACCAAGCATATTGAGTTTGCCAGACCTCATTGGAATTATGACTGGAAGAGAATGCTATTGTCAGATAAGACAGCACTTCATGCCTACTGTAAAATATGGCGGTGGGTCATTGATGTTTTGGAGATGTTTTGCTGCCAGGGTGATCCAGGGACACTATTTATGATCAATGGCACAATTAATTCAACAAAGTACCAGGAAATCCTGGCAGAAAATCTGGCTGTCTCTGTCTTGGTCGTAGGTAGATTATCCAGCAGGAAAATGACTCCAAGCATACATCAGAATCCTAAATCAAAGATGCTACATCTGTTGAAAAAAACATTTTCATTTATAATGGTTTTTTAATGGAATTTTTAATGGAAACCGTTTTAATTTTTGTGTATTATTATTTAAATGGAAATGCTTTTTTTAATTTAATTATGTTGATATTGCTGTATGTATGCCATCAGGCTGTGATTCTGCAGTTCTGTAGCCATTGCACTGCTTGTTCTTTTGAATCAGATCCTGTAGCCTTGGTAACTCGGTATAGAGTACTTTCAGTAGATATTTTCTTACTCTTATTGAAGTAGATATGGATGACTACTTTTACTCTTACTTGAGTAATTATCATTTTAAAGTAACAGTACTATTACTTGAGTATAGTCTTTGGATACTCTGCCCACCTCTGGTTTTCACTTAGGGGTTACTGAATGTAGATTGATGGGCAAAGTTAAATCTACAACACAAAGTTCGCAGTAAAGGGATCTGAATACTTTCTGAAGCCACCACATTACAGCTCAACACAAGTATGATAGGGGGCAGGCTTTAGCCTAGTGGCTAAAGTGCTTGACAGGGACCTGGGAGGTTGGTGGTTCATGTGTTCCAGTGTAGCCACGATAAGATCAGCTGTTGGGCCCCTGAGCAAGGCCCTTAGCCCCACAGTAATCAAGAGGGATTGCCCCCTGTTTGGTTTTATTAATTGTAATTTGATTTGGAAGTGTCAGCTAAATAACTGTAATGTAATATAGTCCATAGTGTGTCAATGGAGGACACATAACGTGTGCATCACATAATGTGTACATCAATCCATTTGGTCTGAAAGTGACTAATGAACAATTTTCATTTATTTAGTTTTGTGGTGTTGGGGGCGGGGGTCATTCCAGTATTAACTCCACATTCAAAGAGAAAACAAGGCTGTGCAACATCTGTAAAGACGGGTGGTTTTATTAGCAATGCAACGACGCTGGGCAGGGTCTCTACTCCTCGATGAGCGGAGGCGGGGAGAGTTTGAGCTGGAAGTTTTCGCTGTGGAAAATGCTCCCGGAGCCGGGCTGTGAAGGGTTCAGGAGGCTGGGCTTCTCGTTGCCGCGGGAATGGGAGAGTTCGGTGAGGATCGCCAACTGGAAAAAACAGCAAAATGGAGAAAGCAATGACACGGCTAACCGGCTAACACTTCACAGAGTGCTGGGCTGGGCTCCATTCTACTTTGACACATTCCCTTCCCCTTGCTGTCCTCCCCCTGGAGGAAGTTATTTCCTGACTAAAATAAATGTGTGATGTGCATCATGCAAACTTAACAGGAGCTCTGTCAAGGGAGGATAGACGCTGAACAACCCAAACGGAACTGAACCACCCTCGCCACCAATATAGGAAGTGTAACCTGGGTTCCGTGCTCAAGCGTTTTCTTCTTCTGTCGGGTGACTTTGGAATGTTCATGAAAAATTCATAACAACCACCATAGCTTATTTTTGGTGATAATAAAAACGCATCAGCCGGTCTTATCAAACACATGATTTCTTAATCCTCACTCAAAAACACAAACAAAAAAATGTAGGTTAAATTATCTGACAAAGTTAAATTCACAGTTCTTATTCCCCCCTCCGATTTCTCAACATGCACTCATGAATTATTCCTGAACCTGCAGAACTCCTACAAAAAATATGGCCTCTTTCTTTTGAAAGCGCACTGATACATTCTTCACACATGGAACATTGCATTATGGGATTTCCCTTCATGCTGGAAGCTTGCACTTTATACCCCTGGTGGGAGGGAGGGAGAACGAGGGAGCAAGGGAATATCATTTCTCCCTCCCCTTTCAAAATTCGGAACCAAACCCCACTTGTCATGGCCTCCTTATTTCATCCTGACCTTTTCTGGAATTCCCCCCTTCAAGTAAGGGAAGGGAACATCAGGGAGAAATCAGACAATTTGGAACTGAACCCAGCCCTGGTGTTTAAAAGAAATTGTGCTCCACAGTAAGAGCTCTGGTCTCAAAAGGAGATTCACAGTAATGGGTTCTCCATCCAACTGTTTTTATACAATGTTTTCATTTTTGCATAAGTAAACCTGAGTGGAAATGCCGGAAATATCGCAAAAAGGCTTTTACGCTTGGCCGAGGTGGAAAATATTGGCATATTGATAAAGAGAAGATGCGATAAAGGGTGATATAATCACATTTTTTGAATAAATAATGACATGACGGGGTCCAATACCACATCCAGAAGACCCAAAAAGGGGAGCTGGCCACAGCTGGTACTTTTTTGATTCCATAATGTTGCTGCATCCTCTTCAGAATATTTGTTTTACAAATATGATGATTCACATTTTCTTTTGCAGACTTTCCGGAACGTTTTTGCGAAACATTTGAATGGAAACTTAACTAGTCAGAGCACTGGACACACACTCCAGAAGGCCAAGGGAGGAGGCCAGAGGTCTTGAGCCAGAACGGACAGTGCGCAGCTACTACCTACTACCACCAAATCGGCTGCCAGCACAAACATCGGCTGCAATATAAAATAACTTTAAATAATGCAGAAAACAGCCCAGGGGCTAACTGTTTCTAAGTTGAGAGACATGTGTCAAACTGTATTTACAGCTTTGTTAAATCAACCTGAAGGGCTTGAAATCAGCCATGCTTCCCTATCCAACAGGCTATTCTCTGTTCCCCTTTTAGTGTCAGTCCCTCTTTCCCCACTTCCTTAATATTTTTTCCCTCCCTTCTTCTGCCAGTCAAGATTCTATTTGTTTACACACAGTATCTCTTCTCTATTTTGGGAAATGGGTTGAAGGGATCAAGGGCTCTTAAAAAAAGGGTGTAACTCAAAGCCCCTTCATTTGCGGAATGGGCCGGAATGAGAGCACGTGACTACAGATTGCCAGGCAACCACAACGAACCAGAGCGGCAGAATTACCCAAATGATAAACTAAGTCTGTCCCCAGTTCAAATGACTAGCGCACGCAAAATATCCATTCGCCTTAATCAGCAAGAACTCTAAACCTTAAGAACAGTAGTCAGTGCATCAAAGGGGGAGAACTTGGAAGCTCTTTCTTTCATTGGCGTCAGGCCTGCTGTTGCCAGCCCTGTTTTTTTTATTTGTCAGCATTATAAAGTGTGATGTCATCACGTGACATCCTTCCACAGGGAGGGGCTGCTCATTATTGAGGTACAGCCTGCATCTCCAGCACAGAACAGTCAGTACTGCCTCCTGGACCCACAGGAGTTAACAGCACTCTGCTTTGTACGGAAGGGCATGAGGACAGCTCTCACAGTCCAAGATGTGCTGCTGGGTACTCTCTGGTGGGTGAGTCTGTAAAAGCCCCGCTCTAGAGCCTAGTGCTGGCTACTTTGAGTCTGCAATGCGGCTGGTCATCTATAACTGGAGTCGTACAGGGAAAAAGCTATGTGCTTTGACTTGCTGGGTCTAGGTTGGTGCTTGTTCACGTCCAAGTTTCCATAGCTTATCACTGTGTAAGCTCCCCCAAGCTATTGTCTGGTGAGACCCAATAAACCACAGAGTTTGATGTTAAGAGAAAAAGAGTTGTTCAGTTGGGAGGCATTCACTGAGAGGACATACATAGACTGATATACACATAGCATCTCACATACACACTGCACCCTAACCCCTCTCATATACACACTGCTCCCTAAACCTCTCTCTCACATACACACTGCACCCAAACCCTCTCTCACATACACACTACACCCTAACCCCTCTCACATTCACACTGCACCCTAACCCTCTCATACACACTGCACCCTAACCCCTCTCTCTCACATTCACACTGCACCCTAACCCTCTCATACACACTGCACCCTAACCCTCTCTCACATACACACTACACCCTAACCCTCTCTCTCACATACACACTACACCCTAACCCCTCTCACATACACACTACACCCTAACCCTCTCATACACACTGCACCCTAACCCCTCTCACATGCACACTGCACCCTAACCCCTCCCACATGCACACTGCACCCTAACCCTCTCTCTCACATACAAACTGCACCCAAACCCTCTCTCTCACATACGCACTGCACCCTAACCCTCTCATACACACTGCACCCTAACCCCTCTCACACACACACTGCACCCTAACCCCTCCCACATGCACACTGCACCCTAACCCTCTCTCTCACATACGCACTGCACCCTAACCTCTCTCACATACACACTGCATGCTGACTTCTCTGTCACATTCAGTATGTACATTAATCAAATAGGCTCAAAGTCCTTATCTTTGTTGTAGCCTTAGCACTTGAAATTGTATTTCCCTCAATGGTCTTTCAGTGCACTTGTTCCTGATTATGGATATGTGATATGCACTTTGTTGTACGTTGCTCTGGATAAGACTGTCTGCCAAATGCCATTAATGTAATGTACATGGCTTTTCTCAGCTGCCGAATTCACATCGACAGTATTTCTTCAGTTGATTTTATTGATTTATTTTTCCGCTGAATCAATTTACATATTAATTAAAATCCCAGAGAATTAGGCCTTAGATTGGGATGTATTAATTAATCGAGGAAGATCCGCCAGGGATCTCATCTTGCGGAATTGCTCTTGCTTTTGTCCCACAAACCTAATTAAATTCTCCGTGCCTGGAATGGGCGTCTCTCCCAGGGATGTGTCCGGAATACGGCTTAAACCACACCAAGCCCCGGGCTTGGTAAAGCTCATCCCTACTGAGAGCGGATTCAATGCGCCTTTCTGTCCTGCCTCGTAGCTGCAAAGACAATTAAGTTATCACTGGAGTCTGAAAAGCTGCAGGCCTGTACCTGGAACAGAAAAACTCAAATAGCGTGGATACATGAATCGGAGAGGGGAAATGGAGGCCGGCTCCATCTGCAGCCTGACTGAATGCGCTACTGCTCTACGTGCATTCAAATGGCCTGAAGCCAAGGAGTGGGGTAAATTCACCTCTTTAGTGCACGTTTATTTAGCATTTCCCTCTTATTTGACAAAGGTCTAGCATTTTTATGAAGTTGGTTTTACTGTTACTTATTCAATTTTAAAATAAAAGCCTGTCATAAAGGATGGGATATTATTTATGTATATATACACAATTTATATATATATATATATATATATATAAATTATGAGAGTAATAACAATTCTGAATGCTAATTTTGCACACAGATAAAATGGGAGGCAGCTCATTTTTCATGTTCTGTGTAGCACTCTAAAAATGTCATCTGAATGTTTCTGTGTTTACACAACAGTTTATAGAGCAAAGCCAGAAATGGCACTTCATACTTTCATTTTCTATGTTTCAATTAGAGAGAAGTAGAGAAGGCAACAGGGAATGAAGCCATAAAATACAATAAAAATAAAAACGGCATTATATTTTGGTGATAATAAAATGATCACCAATATCAATACCAATCAGCATGGAGGAATTAGTTCAGAAAAATGGATCCAAGCAAAAAAAAACGTATCCCTAAAGGATGTAATAAATTGTGTCTGTGATCTACTATTTGGCACCCTTTCAAATCTTGCTTGTAACAAAGTTCCGCAGCAGTTCCCTTGATTTCAAATTTGCAAACACGTCCACAAAATGTTCTGCTTCAAAAGCAAATAAAATGCTGTACATGACAAAATTCATTTGTACAAATCACATGTTCGGTATTACCCCCGTCATCAGCATTATACAAATCGCATGACTGGGATCAGAAGCACTAGACTCTAACAATCCTATTCATGTTACTTTTCTGACTACTCTTTAAGAACCTTCTGTTTAATTTATTATAACTAGTACACTATTTATGTAGCCGTTCCAGGGGATATGACTGCAACACTGAGTTTGCTTTGCTGGTCAAAAACTGAAACTAAAAATCCTACTCATCTGAGCTTTTCACTATGGTGCATTTTTCTAGCTGTCTCTGGGGGAACAGAGCCAGCTAACTTCACAGGGATGGCTGCCTGAAGACCAATCAGCACTGCATCAGCTAAACACATGCAGCCTTAGTTCATACAGTTAAGTTAATAGAGCAGTGTTACTACAGTCTTCTGTGTCTGGAAGTAGCTAAGAGGGCAGAGAGGGTCATGACTGTCAGGCAGGAATTAAACTCTGAGCAGATAACTATGGGAAAAAGCACAGTTAGCGTGAAGGGCCTTTCATTTAGGACACAGCTATTGAGCAACTGTCCAGTTTTACTCCTGGAAACCATTGAACCGAAATACTTCAGTTTTTACACCGTTGGTTTGTGAGTGTGTGTGTGTGTGTGTGTGTGTGTGTGTGTGTGTGTGTGTGTGTGGATGGGTGGGTGAATGAGTGAAAGGCATTAACTGTAAAGCGCTTTGGATAAACACACTATATAAATGCAGACCATTTACCATTTACTAGCGGCACACATTCAAGCATGTCAAGAAACCTATAAACACCTGCTCAGATTCACTGCTCAAATATGAATATGACAGCAACCAGAATCACAATGAGCCATTCCAGTTCAGAGGTCTGAACAACAGTTTGGCATCACCAAATGACACAAATGACAACATACTGTATATATTATAAAAATTTATGATAAACTAATGATCACTTTAATACTAAACCAAACAGCTGAGTGTTAATGCAGTAATCTCGCATAATCGCGAGATTAAGACAATGAATCCAATAAATCATTACTGCCATCTAAACAGAAAAACACTACATTCCTGGTCTTCTTCCTAGTCAGGCAACTACTGCCACCACTGTGATGAACAAAATAAATGAGTGTAATCACTTGCCTGCTTGCTGTATGGATGGATGAGTTCAGCAAGCAGGCAAGTCTGTGAGTGAGAAAGTTGAAAACTGTACATCAAAGGGAAAGTAACAATAGGCAGATTATTCTGAGCTTATATTTGGAGTACCAGGCAGAGGAGAGGGTAGTCGGTTAGCGTCTCTAGCAGGGAAATGTTCTCTGCTAACCCCGCGCATTGAACGGCCTGCTACTGGAAAATGCGCACCAGGTTAATGCTAAAGAAAGCTCTGGCTACACGTTTAAATCTCCTTTCAATGTTTGTGGGGATTTGCCTTTTCTTGGATCCTCTTGCCCCTTATCTCAAGGCAATTCGCCTCTGTAGGCGCAGGTTTGTGTTACTCACATCCTCTCTCTCAGGAATAAAATGGTGCTTTTTAAGTGAGAGCGCACTGCTTAGCACTTAGCCAATGCTTATCTTTAGAGCTGGTTTCCAGAGTTAAAGATGTAGCAATGTGACATTTTCAAATACTTACTGTATTTCTTTATTCTTCATAATGATGAAACAAAAATAACCTATCCACAGGGCCTGAACAGAGGTTCTCTCTTTGCAGGAAGAAGAGCTTTATGCAACTTCGCAGTTCTGGTTCACTTTTCCAGCACTTCTAAAATGGCAGATGCAAATCACACAATATGAACATGCCAGTTCTGACTCATAAAGCTGGTGCTACACTGCAGCTCACAGGCATCAAAATCAGGGGCAACATGTGTGGCCAGCCGTGGCCAATCAGATGAGATATGAGAGGTATTCATCTTTTTCAAAAGTTGATCATTAAAACCAATCATTAAAATGAGAAATACAAAAGATGTTTTTCAAAAACGTTGCAACGTATGGCCCCATTAGACTGCACCACAAAACAAAGGGGAGTTGTTCTAGAAGAAAGATGTGACAAAATGATCACCAAACAGCATCGTGGAATTAGTTGGGAAATACAGGTCCAAGAAAAAAAGAAAATTGATCTACCATTTGACAAGCAAGATCAAATACCATGCCTGTTCATACCTTGCTAACAACAAAGTTCTGCAGCGCTTCCCTTAATTTCAAATTTACAAACACATCCACAAGATGCAAAGACAAAAGCAAAGAAGATGCTGTGCTCGACAAAATTCAAAAGCTCTATGCTCTAATAATCCTATTCACGTTGTTTACTTTTCTGACAACTCTTTAAGAACCTTCTGTTTAATTTATAATAACCAGTACAATATTTATGTAGCAGTTCCAGGGGATATGACTGCAACAGCGAGTTTGCTTCGCTGGTCACAAACTGAAAATCCTACTCATCTGAGTTATTCAGTATGGTATATTTTTCTAGCCATCTCTGGAGGAATAGAGCCAGCTGAGATGACTGCCTCAAGACCAAGTACCATTGCATTGGCTAAACTGAGGCCTGATCTCTCCCTGCAGGTATCTATCCAGTAGCTGAAAAATACTGGTGGTTTTGAGAACCTGCTGTTGCATGTTTTTATTAACAAATGATTGAGAAATCCTTTTGAAACTCTACAGAGTCGTAAAAACTATCAGGCGTAAATTGTCAAAAATATGTGTTGGTTCATTTCAGTTGAGGGCCTGGGGAATGTGGTCAGGTCCAACTTCTCAAGTTGCTAGGATTCAATACCTATTACTTGCTAGTATTAAACTGTCACACGCCGTAACAGAACGTCTGGACTGCACCGGCATTTATTCACTCTTACAGGATCAGGGAATGGAGAGAGATTCGAGAGCCAACTTGTAAATAAACACAAAGGTCTTTGTCCATCACCCTCAACAAACAAAATAATAAAGGCAAACCAAACTTTAGCTTTCGCTATATCTCTTGTCAGCTCCATCTCTCTTGCACAAAAGTTATCTCGTCCATTGTTCCCCGGTCTCAGACGCCTACTGCGGAAAAGAGCACACATTCAGCAGCCTGGACTAATTCAAAACGTGGACCAGGTTAACTAGCAGATGTGGTCCTCGGATTGCCCTGCTTCCTTCCTGCAAACCATGCCCTTGCCACAGAAACAAAGGCATATTAATCTTTGTATGGATGCCCTAATCACAAAAAAGAAATCCAGACATTGCAACATTTGGTAGAATTTGTTAACATTTCTCAACCTGGACAGGTAGGAAAGCGTTCACTACAAATGGTTTCTGTAATCTGCAAGTACTGCAGTTGTTTTCAAATGAAAAAATGCAATCATTGCTTCTTCCATCTCAGACTCCACCTTTCCAATATGAAACCCTCCAATGTTGATAGGACACTCCAAGCCATTAATGTCAATTCAGATTAGAAAATTATTCGATGAAAAGGATTTTTCATTGCATTAAAATCCTTCTTGCCAGCTAATGCATTTCGAATTTTAAACACTCAGAACTGCTTGGCTCCATATTGTCACTTTAAGATTACATTTTCTGATGGTGGTTTGTGTCCAGTATTTTTGGTAAACGTGCTGCTGATGTGGTCTCCTGGTTAGTGTGTGAGAATGTGACCACACACCTAGAATTGCTTTTGGTGGTGACACCCAGTTTCAGCAAAACAAGAGATGTCAAATTCATGAAATATCAGGTTGGCTTTTTAAATCAAACCTGAAGGCTCAGCTATCTTCTGACATTAATAATAGTTAGAGTGGATGACAGACAGGTTGCACAAGGGCGAGTTGTGTCACCTTGAGAAATTGGTCAGATTATCATCCATTTTGGTTGAATTGTTGTGTGACAAGCACGCCCCCACCCACTCTTCTCTTGGTGGTTCTGGTTGTTATCGCAGAAGATATATTTTTTAAAACAGTATGAAAACATTAAAGGACATTATACATTTATTAAGTGTGGATGCTGTGAAACGAGGCCCCAGGATTGAACGTGCACATCATTGCAGAATGAAATATTTTTAAATGAAAGTTTTTTAAATGCTTCTCTTTGGGGCTGGTGCTCCATTGGCAGTGTAGACAGGTCTGAGAAGGCAGATTACTGTGACTGGGAAGATGGGGACCGGAAACCTGGAAATTGAGGGAGTTGGAGAAAACCGTATGGACTGTGATGTTTATTTAATCCCTGAAGTGACAGGGAAAGCCGGTGGATGAGGAAAAATAATGTGCGTGCTCTCCTGGCCTTCTTGACGTTTTTGTGTTTGATACTCATCTCAGTCTGTGATTGTGATTTTGTCACAGGCTGAGGTAAGTGAGGAATGCGATGACAAGTAAATAGTTTTACAAAACCAAAAAAATATGAGAGGGATTCCTGCCATAGCCTGAGGCAGACTGCACAGCTTGTGCTAACACCCCTGTCTACACACAGATGCAGACTGCACTATGTGCTAATACCCCTGTCTACACACTGATGCAAACTGCACTATGTGCTAATACCCCTGTCTACACACTGATGCAGACTGCACTATGTGCTAATACCCCTGTCTACACACTGATGCAGACTGCACTATGTGCTAATACCCCTGTCTACACACACAGAGGCTGACTGCACTATGTGCTAATACCCCTGTCTACACACTGATGCAAACTGCACTATGTGCTAATACCCCTGTCTACACACTGATGCAGACTGCACTATGTGCTAATACCCCTGTCTACACACACAGAGGCTGACTGCACTATGTGCTAATACCCCTGTCTACACACTGATGCAAACTGCACTATGTGCTAATACCCCTGTCTACACACTGATGCAGACTGCACTATGTGCTAATACCCCTGTCTACACACTGATGCAGACTGCACTATGTGCTAATACCCCTGTCTACACACTGATGCAGACTGCACTATGTGCTAATACCCCTGTCTACACACACAGAGGCTGGCTGCACTATGTGCTAATACCCCTGTCTACACACTGATGCAGACTGCACTATGTGCTAATACCCCTGTCTACACACACAGAGGCTGACTGCACTATGTGCTAATACCCCTGTCTACACACTGATGCAAACTGCACTATGTGCTAATACCCCTGTCTACACACACAGAGGCTGACTGCACTATGTGCTAATACCCCTGTCTACACACACAGAGGCTGACTGCACTGCATGCTAATACCCCTGTCTACACACACTGAAGCTGACTGCACTGTGTGCTAATACCCCCCTCTACACACATTGAGGCAGACTGTACTGTGTGCTAATACCCCCGTCTACACACACTGAGGCAGACTGCACTATGTGCTAATACCCCTGTCTACACACACTGAGGCAGACTGCCCTGTGTGCTAATACCCCTGTCTACACACACTGAGGCAGACTTCCCTGTGTGCTAATACCCCTGTCTACACACACTGAGGCAGACTGCACTATGTGCTAACACCGCTGTCTACACACTGAGGCAGACTGCACTATGTGCTAATACCCCTGTCTACACACTGAGGCAGACTGCACTATGTGCTAACACCCCTGTCTACACACTGAGGCAGACTGCCCTGTGTGCTAATACCCCTGTCTACACACACTGAGGCAGACTGCACTATGTGCTAATACCCCTGTCTACACACAGTGAGGCTGACTACACTGCATGCTAATACCCCTGTCTACACACTGAGGCAGACTGCACTATGTGCTAACACCCCTGTCTACACACACTGAGGCTCACTGCACTGTCTGCTAATACCCCTGTCTACACACACTGAGGCTGACTGCACTGCATGCTAATACCCCTGTCTACACACACTGAAGCTGACTGCACTGTGTGCTAATACCCCCCTCTACACACATTGAGGCAGACTGTACTGTCTGCTAATACCCCCGTCTACACACACTGAGGCAGACTGCACTATGTGCTAATACCCCTGTCTACACACACTGATGCAGACTGCACTATGTGCTAATACCCCTGTCTACACACACAGAGGCTGACTGCACTATGTGCTAATACCCCTGTCTACACACTGATGCAAACTGCACTATGTGCTAATACCCCTGTCTACACACTGATGCAGACTGCACTATGTGCTAATACCCCTGTCTACACACACAGAGGCTGACTGCACTATGTGCTAATACCCCTGTCTACACACTGATGCAAACTGCACTATGTGCTAATATCCCTGTCTACACACTGATGCAGACTGCACTATGTGCTAATACCCCTGTCTACACACTGATGCAGACTGCACTATGTGCTAATACCCCTGTCTACACACTGATGCAGACTGCACTATGTGCTAATACCCCTGTCTACACACACAGAGGCTGACTGCACTATGTGCTAATACCCCTGTCTACACACTGATGCAGACTGCACTATGTGCTAATACCCCTGTCTACACACACAGAGGCTGACTGCACTATGTGCTAATACCCCTGTCTACACACACAGAGGCTGACTGCACTATGTGCTAATACCCCTGTCTACACACACTGAAGCTGACTGCACTGTGTGCTAATACCCCTGTCTACACACACTGAAGCTGACTGCACTGTGTGCTAATACCCCCCTCTACACACATTGAGGCAGACTGTACTGTGTGCTAATACCCCTGTCTACACACACTGAGGCAGACTGCACTATGTGCTAATACCCCTGTCTACACACACTGAGGCAGACTGCCCTGTGTGCTAATACCCCTGTCTACACACACTGAGGCAGACTTCCCTGTGTGCTAATACCCCTGTCTACACACACTGAGGCAGACTTCCCTGTGTGCTAATACCCCTGTCTACACACACTGAGGCAGACTGCACTATGTGCTAACACCCCTGTCTACACACTGAGGCAGACTGCACTATGTGCTAATACCCCTGTCTACACACACTGAGGCTCACTGCACTGTCTGCTAATACCCCTGTCTACACACACTGAGGCTGATTGCACTGTGTGCTAATACCCCTGTCTACACACACTGAAGCTGACTGCACTATGTGCTAATACCCCTGTCTACACACACTGAGGCAGACTGCACTATGTGCTAACACCCCTGTCTACACACACTGAGGCTGACTGCACTGTGTGCTAATACCCCCCTCTACACACACTGAGGCAGACTACACTGTGTGCTAATACCCCTGTCTACACACACTGAGGCAGACTGCATTGTGTGCTAATACCTTTGTCTACACACACTGAGGCTGACTGCACTGTGTGCTAATACCCCTGTCTACACACACTGAGGCTGACTGCACTGTGTGCTAATACCCCTGTCTACACACACTGAGGCTGACTGCACTGTGTGCTAATACCTTTGTCTACACACTTAGGCATACTGCGCTGTACGTGCTGACTCCAGAGGTTATGTGCACTCAGATTTTCCCCTGAACCACTCGAGGCCTAAAGATTATTAAAAGCAGCAAGCAAAAAATTGTATCAAAGTGATTGTGCTGAAGAGGCAGCAAAGCGAAATCAGCCCATCACCAGCGCCATTATCAGAAGAGATCTCATATCTATTAATTTTGGAAAGTCAGCGACTATAAGGAAAGAGAACCTCATTTCCAGTTTCAAAGATTAGCTCTTTTATAACAAGCCTCTCATCAAGCACTGCAAATGAGAGCCTTCGTCAAGTGTGCCTCGTCATATTCATACATAAATCATAACAATACCGTGACATAATGACTGCCCAATACAGAAACAAGACACGAGGGAAAAGGAAGGGATTGGACTAGGAATGATTTGCATTTTCTTTGTCATTTTACAAACCTGTAATAAACAGTAGCCTTTCATAAAGGTACATTACAAGAGGAAGAGAAAATTGCTGTTGCCCATTACAAGGGTTCCTATGCTCATTTGTCACTACATTTCGAAAGGAGAACACTCTGTATGTTTATGCCTGCTAATAAGCTGAGACAGGAAGGCACCCAGGTACATTCACCGCCACACTAAACATGACAGAAACGTAGGTTATTATTCAGAAATGTGAATATATTGGAACATTTCTGCCTACTCTGCATCGACCAAAATGCCCCATTTATAATATGCATGTCATTACAGCAATGTAAAGTACAAAGTGCATCTCCGCGGTCTCACTGTTGTAATTTAACATGCATCGTATCAAGTAGCTAAAATCCATGAGCGTAAGATCCCTGATATTGTAATTAGTGTAACTGTGGGCTATATGCAATTTAGTGCTGCAAAATCCTAGATCATTAGGGTAACTGTGTTATGCATGCAGTGTTTTAACAGTAGTATTAAGGTCCTTGGTCATTCGCCTAACTCTGGGCTGTATGCAGTTTAAGCAACAGAATCAAGGTCCTTCACCATTAGCCTAACTCTAAGCTGTATGCAGTTTAAGCAACAGAATCAAGGTCCTTCACCATTGGCCTAACTTTGGACTGTATGCAGTTTAAGCAATACATTACATTACATTATTGGCATTCGGCTGACACTCTTATCCAGAGCGACGTACAGTTGATTAGACGAAGCAGGAGACAATCCTCCCCTGGAGCAATGCAGGGTTAAGGGCCTTGCTCAAGGGCCCAAAGGCTGTGCGGATCTTAATGTGGCTAGACTGGGATTAGAACCACTGACCTTGCGGGTCCCAGTCATTTACCTTAACCACTACGCTACAGGCCGCCCCATAGAATAGCAATAGAATCAAGGTCCTTGATCATTAGCCTAACTCTGGGCTGTATGCAGCTTATGTAACAGAATCAAGGTCCTTCACCATTAGCCTAACTCTGGGCTGTATGCAGTTTAAGTAACCGAATCAAGGTCCTTGACCATTAGCCTAACTCTGGGCTGTATGCAGTTTAAGTAACCGAATCAAGGTCCTTCACCATTAGCCTAACTCTGGGCTCTATGCAGTTTATGTAACAGAATCAAGGTCCTTCACCATTAGCCTAACTCTGGGCTGTATGCAGTTTAAGTAACAGAATCAAGGTTCTTCACCATTAGCCTAACTCTGGGCTGTATGCAGTTTAAGTAACAGAATCAAGGTCCTTGACCATTAGCCTAACTCTGGGCTGTATGCAGTTTAAGTAACCGAATCAAGGTCCTTGACCATTAGTCTAACTCTGGGCTGTATGCAGTTTAAGTAACCGAATCAAGGTCCTTCACCATTAGCCTAACTCTGGGCTCTATGCAGTTTATGTAACAGAATCAAGGTCCTTCACCATTAGCCTAACTCTGGGCTGTATGCAGTTTAAGTAACAGAATCAAGGTTCTTCACCATTAGCCTAACTCTGGGCTGTATGCAGTTTAAGTAACAGAATCAAGGTCCTTGACCATTAGCCTAACTCTGGGCTGTATGCAGTTTAAGTAACCGAATCAAGGTCCTTGACCATTAGTCTAACTCTGGACTGAACAGAAGATAAACAACTGCATTACTATTGTAATTGCATTACAGCGTAGCTGTGAACTGGTAGCTGTTTCCGAGAGGTCTGGAGAGGGTCTAGACTGGCTGTGTTGGGGCAGCAGTGGGGAGGGTAGAATCCTCACTCCATATCCACACGCACAGGAATGAGAAGAGCCAGTTCCAGGAGACGGTATATTTAGAATATTACATAATGTGTTTTTAACACCGCAGGGCACAGATACGGTTCTTCTATTACCAGTGTAAACAAAAGAAACATTATACACTTCCTCCATGGTGACGCAGGGGAAGGGACATGCAGAAGAATATAAACAGTGTATTGAACCTAAAAGAGGAGAAGCCATATTTCGAGGGAGAGCTTTAAATAGGATGAAATGCTTCAATTGTTGTGTCAGCCTGTTAGCAGCCTGTGTGAAACAGGCTGCTAACTACGGTGTCTTCAAAACATGTCTACTAATCACACGGCCTACATATATACATATAGTATATTAGTATGTGATGTGCTCCCGAATGCATACCCTGAGTACAGAGGATGAGAACGGTGTTAAGCAGGCAGCATTTTCTCTCAGTGTACTTTAATATACATACAGTATTTCCAGGGTTTCGCTGAAGCAAATCAGTCCAAAAGATCATAGAGGAAGAGGACTTTGTTGTTACATGGGTAGACGTCTTACGACACGTCCACCATACCATTGGAAAATAGCATGTAGGATATGTCGGACAGTCTGCAGTATGTTAGACAGTACAGTACATATTTTGAGTAGTTTCAGGCATGCCCACACTCAGTGAAACCCTGGAAATACGTATATCATCAAAACTACAAGCTTTTTGGCGACTTAATATCCAGTATACTGATTTTACGTATGCAGCAGTAGGCGAGACTGAGGTGGGGGTGGAGAAGAGTTGAATGTTACCCTGGAGGGACCTCTGTAGATACATCTCAGCTGCTCCCACGACTGGCTCTGCTGGGCATCCAGTGTGGTATCCATAAACAACTGGAGCAAAAACAAGGAATCACATTACATTAGTCATTTAGCTGACACTTTTATCCAAAGTGACTTACAGTTGATTAGACTAAGCAGGGGCCAATCCCCCCCCTGGAGCAATGCAGGGTTAAGGGCCCAACAGCTGCACTGATCTTATTGTGGCTAGCTTGACTGGGGCTTGAATCACCAACCTTCCAGGTCCCAGTCAAGTACCTTAGCCACTAGGCTATGAAGCACATTGCTCAGTCACACAAAATGATACGCACGCTGAAATAAATTAAAGTCATATACTGTATGTGAGGCTTATTGAGAAATATATTTTTCTCGTCTTTAACAGGGAATGGATGCATGTACTGTAGAATTTTATGAGTTAAAGCAAGTTCACGATCAAAAGCAGTTTAAAAAGATGTTTCATAAAAGCAAATAAACATGCAAAACACTTCTCTATAGGGATTTTCATGTAGCACAGTCCTTTGTATTAAACTCTGTCTACTGCCTAAAATTCACCAAAAGCGACACAGGAGAATAAATGTAATGACAGTGTTCACGCTCAGACTGGCAGCTTCCTGTGGCAGTCACCTTGGCAACGTTTCCCTTCAGAGCATTAAGCCCATAATGGACATTAAAAACAACATTTTACACACCATTACCAGACAGACTGATTTTACCATGGGGGTAACAAACTTAACCATTGTGTGTGTGTCTGAGCCAGATCATGATGTTCATAGGCCCTAGGCCTAGTCCCCGTTTTTTATGTCTAATACTAATGATTGATTCCCTTTTGATTAGTCTTTATATTTGGTGTGCAAATTGATAATATTTTTAAAATGTATGTATTGCTGCAGTGGCGCATGGTCAAGGCTTGGACTTTGGTTTGATGCAGGTGGACACAGATCCGAATATGGCCGGAGCATTAGAGAGCAGCAAAAATGGGCGTCGATTTCCTTCCTTCCAGCACGGTTGTAGCAGTGTTTCCTCAGCAGTACTTGGGCAACTGAACATGTTGGCCAACGCAGGGACCCGGCCCTGGTGTGTGTGCGTGTATGCTTGTGTGTGTGAGTGCGTGTAGGCCTCAGAACTAGGTCAAATGAATAAGTCATTGTTTTGGATTCAAATACTTTTCGGTGCTTTACTGAGTTTGTCTGGTGTATTGGAACCTATGAAACCCCAACCTCTGATCCTCTTGGTTGGCTCAATTGCACCAGGTAAGACAATCGAGCACAGAAAAATATTTGAATCCAGAACAAGCTCTGGTGTGTGTGTGTGTGTGTGTGTGTGTGCATGTGTGTGTGTGTGTGTGTGTGTGTGTGCGTGTGTGTGTTTTCAGTGTCAGAGAATGTATAATGCATTTCTCCATTATTGCACGCAGGTTGGTGTGTCCCTGTTATCTCATTAAAGGAGCTGGACACGGGGAGCCCGGTTAATGGCACAATCCCAGCGGGAGATGGGAGTGCAGTATGCTCAGACCGGACCAGGCTGCCTTTCCCCTGCTCTGCGTCGCCTTGATAAAAACCCATGATGACAGATGACTCATCGGGGACAGGGACATAATCTTCCTTTTAACCAGACGCTGACAGGATCACATCAGAAGAGTAGTCATACATGTAAGATATTTCCTCTCTACCCTGTGGGCCTTTCAAATTGCATTTAACCCTAGAGGAACTTTGCTTGCTACTAACAGTAGGCAACTCCATTGTGTAACTGCCATTGTCGAGGAAACAATGCAAGACTACCCTGTTCAGTCCTTAATAGGCCTGTGTTTGCTCTTTGTTTCAGCTGAAATAACCATTCAAAGCACCAAATTGGTTTAAATGGAGCTGTAGCCTCAAAGACAATAGTAAAGATACCCCATTGATTGACTAATTAACGGACTGATTCTTTCACTACGGATTTAAAATGGCTGTCTTTCAGCATGCGAGTAATGTGTGACAATGCACTTATTAGGACACCATTTTGTTTTTTGAATCTATGTTTTCAATTCATTTATTTTGCATGGCCACTGTTGTTCAACAAACATTTCTTGTTGGGCACTGTTGTAAGTCTCTTTGGATAAGAGTGCCTGTTAAACTAACACATGCAAAGTAAATGACTGTTTGATTTGTAGACAGGAAAATCACTTTGGAGCAGTACAATTTAAAGACCTCTGCTACCACAGCCGCTCATCTGGTTACCCATAATACAATGCAGCCTGCACCTCTCCTATCCACATAATTACATGGTATTACTGTTGTGTCACCTCCAACAATCTAGGGCAGCGATCATCAAATCTGGACCACAAATCCAAATCCGGCCCTGGATTTATTTTCTCCCAGGTAATCAGCTGAACAATTAGTACTTCTGAATGGCCAGCCTATCTTCACACCTGACTCCCAGGTAAAGGGATGGTGGAAATCCAGTTCTCGGACATTGTGGACCGTGATTTGATGACAGTCAAGAGTTTTAACAGGCCCTGCGACATGAATTGTGAAACATGCCTCCTGCATTGGAAACAGCGTCTGTGAGTCTCTCAAAGCAATATGTATCACTTTCATGATAAATATCACAATTCATGAACATGGATAGACATTAATCAGCACGTGGCAGTTTGTGTTTTTGCTGGGAAATATCAGAGCCACTCAGCAGAGCAAGGCATATTCATTCATTGATAATCTTATTTACTGTTGGTTTGAATAATTTAGACACATGCCATTTAGATTGCGGGCTAATTTGTCTGATGGTTCAAGACTGAAGTGAGCACTGATGGCTCACTTACCCACCTGGAGCATCAACCACCCTCTCCAACACAAAATAGCAGCCTCAAACTTGCACTTATACCTACAAAGGGGTATAAGCTAAATATAGAATTTATAACACAAAGAATAACACATATTCCCTTGTGATGCTGCACATGGACACTCATTTACATGGCAAAAATTACGAGGATGGCAACTAAAAGCCCGATTTACTAAGCTTTTTGCAATGATTTTCAGGCACACATATGGACATTCTGCCCAGGAAACATGCATCGTATGTATTAAACGGGCGCACAGGGCTGGAACTGCAGTATGCATGTGATCTAGGTGAGTCGTCGCAAGATGCGCTTCTCTCCTTAATGCAAATGCATTTAAGGGTGGATCACGCAAATAAAGGCTGGAGATATTACAAGTGTGACTGATTATGTATTCCATTGAATTCACTAGAGTTAATGATGGTCGATTGTGTGTGAAATCTCTCCACCTCTAAAGAGCAGGCGTAAACTGAGGCACAAGCAAAACAGGCACAGGCTCTGAATCTTGAAATAACTTTGCACTGAAATAATATTTGCAACAAAAATCACACTATTTCAACTCCAAGATATCATCAAACAGACTATTAATATTAAATATGATTGCAATAATTAAGGCTGGGTGTTTGCCAAAGAAAATATTTAGAAAATAATTTATTAAATTAACCAATATCTCATGCGTAGCAGTGGGAAATGACTGAAATAACGTGCTCAACCAGAGTGAGAGTAACAAGTGTTTGAAATTTAAAAAAATTGTTGCTGAATGGGAGAATGCATTGATATGCTGCTTTAATCGCTTTTGTCCATCGTGGAAATACATATTTTTTTTCCCTTTAACAGAACATTGTTCAACTGGCATTGCTAAAATAATAAAAACCGGGTTGTGTGTTTGTTTTGATTAGTTATCCTCCTAAACAACTATGGAAAAAGAACAGGGAGAGACTTCTGTGACAAACAACCAGCCATACAAATAATTGCGCTTCTGGGAGAAATAAAATATGGCATGAAAACGACAATAGCCACCAGAGCTGGAATATGCACACATTTTGTCCTGCACTAAATGCAATTTTTACATACCAGCCAATACATGCAGTGAAGATATTCAATGCACTAAACAAGTGTTTGAACTGCGCTGTTTAAGATCTGCCTCATTTCAAAATGCGGTTCGTAGGCGGTCCCATTCGCTGATTACATAATGAGTAAATTACTTCAGGTGGACTGTGACTGTACCAACACACTCTCGTCAACCTTAAATGTTGATGGAATGTTCTGGTGGAAAAAGAGTTCATGCTGGAGCACTCTACTGCAGTGGCAGAACCCACGAAACAACACCGTGAGGTTTTGACTGTGTCAGTCATTGGGAGTTGGACTGGAACTGGGAACACCATCCCCAACACCACCCTTGCCCCCATAGGAATCCTTACTGTATGCTGTATGAAAGCTAACGTTAGCGCAGCTGTAATTAGCATAACTGAGACTGTGATTGGCCTCTAGTGCTAATTCCTGGTAATGTTAATGAGTACACCATGTAATCCTTTTTCCATGCATTAAGAGGACTGGCAGTACCCAGAGACAGCTACATTAAAACGGCATCATAAGCTACTTGTTTTGATTCTTGGTGCTGTGTCAGTTCGGATAAAAAGCTCAGCAGATCAAAGTGTTGCTTTAACAGTCTCAGGTAGAAAATGACTCAACATGTCCTCAGAGCAAGCTCATACCCACAGCCATTTACCCAGAGCCATACGCTTCTCACTATTTGAAGTGGACTCTGAACACTATTTCAATTGGAACCTTCCTTTCCCCCAATTTGGCATGCATAATTATATTCATAGACTGGTCTCATTGATTTGATTCAAAAGCTGTTCATCGACTGTACATTTATACAGTACATCAGCAAAATGATATTCTATAAACTGAGAGAGCAGTTTATAGTCCAGCGAAAGAATGCCCCTCGACTCAACATTGCATGTTTGCGGAACTTCTATTGTTGGCGGACGCAGACTGTGGTGGTTGTACTTATCAAAAATATATAAACGCACTGAGTATGCCCAGAGTATGAACCAAACATTGTAAACCAGTAAAATCTGTAGTAAGTCACAGCGACTCTCTGCCACTGGACTATAAACTCGCTTTAAACCTTTCTAAGAACCATAATGATTGTAGTAACCAAAATAATCCAGAAGGTTCTACCAGGCAGAGGAGGCACAGTTTTGAGCTGTGTTGAGTTTTGAGGCACCATCCTTACCTTTTTCCCAGTAGGGTCTCCCCAGGAACCTCGACGAGCTGAAGTGACTTTAGTCTAGAACAAAGATGACAGAAGTCACTCTCTTTATCCAGGCAGAAAACAGGAGGGGGGAGGGGGGGGGGGGGGTACACAGCAGAAACAGGAAGAGGTGAGGTGTATTTAATTAGAGGGATGATTTCCAGCAGAGAACAGGAGACATACTCAGCCGTGGAAATGGAAAAAGGGATGTAATTTCCAAGGAGAGACCCCACTCTGATTATTTAAAAGAGAAATGTACAGCAAGATGGGGCCTGCACGCTGGGCGTTTTATCATTACTATACAAAGAGCTAATTAACTAGGCCAGTGGAATCCTGCCCAACTCTGGGGGAAAGATGAGGATGCACTGTGCTTAATGGAACACTGATTAAACTCCCAGCTGTCTCCAGTGTGTCTGCAGCACTCTGTCAAAGCAGCAATCACTCAAGCTACTTTGTGTACCCGCGCTCACCAATACCTGACCTGCGTCGTGCCAGCTCAGGTCCAGATAAAGACGGTGGCTTGTGTGCTAATACAGAGAAGCGTATGCTGGATGAAAAATAATACCTAGTCATTGCCAGTAGCCTCATACATTCGGTCTCCAAAATGTATTACTCTGTAATAAAGCCGTTTTAGGAAAAGGCTCCCGGAGTACTCGATGGATTCAACAGACAGCTAATGCAATTACCATTTTTACAATTATAAAGATAAATGTGCTAATGGGACAGTTCATTTCATGCTGTCACTTCCCAGCGTACCTCCAAAATTAAGTAGACTTGGAAGTAAGCAGTGCATAAGTAGTGTGGGTAAAGGGCCCAGTGACAGAGGAGCTGGGCATTTCTGCCACTGTTGGTCCTGAGAGGCTGGGCTGAGCGATTGCTAGTTATTAGGAGTGTTTTCAGTTTCTCTGGGGGGTGAGGTTCTTGGAACTCGAAGCAGCCATCGCTGATTTTAACAAGACTTCCTAATTACGAGGCGCTAATTGTTGCTCTAACGAATCGGGAAAGGTGTCAGCTGTCTGCAATGCCAAGTAGGCTACACAGTATCAGGACATTCCCCGGGTGAAGACACGTTTTTTGCGATGTGGAAACAGCTCCTCTGTTCTGATGACTGGCATGTCCGTGCGCACTGATTGCTGTCGGCTAATTAACGAGGCAGCTGCGTGCTAGATCAACTCCGCCACATGCACAGGAAAAACAAGCTCAAGAAGTTTTAAAAGTTGAAAATGTTCTTGGTACTCTTTTTGGTCGTTTCCTCTTTGTGTTCTTTTCCAACTTCAGTTCGTTAAAAAAGAAAAAAAAACTATGGAGACAGATTGTAGTGAAGAACCATGAAGTCAGTGAATGCCTTCTTTTGACAGCACAGCGTGTAGTAGGCTACGAGTCAGTCTCAAGGCCAGGCTACATACAGTACACCCTTCCTCCTAAAGTTTTGGTTTGAGCGGACTGTATTTTTGAGCGGACAGTTGGCTTTCATCACCAACCTTACATCTCGGGTTACTGCATTTTCAGTTCCACCCACCAACATGTCAGGCTTCCAATCAGCTGTCAGTGAGAGATTAGCCTCTTCTGCAATCAGCGCAAGTGCTCTCCTGTAGTTCGGAACTGCCGATGAAGACCAATTGTTATTGTGTACTTCCAGCAAGACAGGCAGTTCACCTTGTCCCCTCTGAATTTTACTGTGTAATAGCCTAAAATGGCAAGGGTACAACATGGTGACATTGCCCTGCGACTGCCTTTTTGATTGAACATTGTAGGAAATGGCTGCACACAATCTGAGTTTTTAGTCATCAGAGCTGGCAAAAGCTTGAGCTTCCAACCAAGTTCTTCCTTTGTAACTCTCTAAACTGAGCTAGTGTATTTTCTTCTAACCAGGTTAATAAATATAGGCCTCCATATATCATAATGAATTGCATCAAAAATTGCACCAAGAAGATATTTTTATCCATTATTACTTATTACTGGTGCCATGCTGTTCAGCTCAATTTGTCCTCAATAAATTGTACTGCACTCATCTCTGAGATGTATGCTTTCATGTGGGTAATGTTCTGAATAGGGTCAAATGGAGTAGATTACTACATACTGAGATGTAACGGTGGTACCAGACTGTAGTGCTATATCGTAAAATGGAGACTCGTGGATTGAATAAATGGGCAAATGATTACACTGGGGCAGCATATGCTGCAATAGTCTAAGACCCATAAGTCTGAAGACAAGCAGTTGCAATGTGGGAAAAAATAAATAAAATAAGCGCCAATGCAGATGAACTTGAAAAACTGCCAATCACTAAAAAAATTATCTTTAGGAAAGCAGAGGATATATATATGTACAGTACTGTGCAGAAGTCTTAGGCAACCTAGACTTTATTATATATATGTTTATTTTTTGTGTGTGTGTTAGTATAAAAGCACACATTTGAGATATCCAAATATTCATTTTCCAAAAGATTAAATTTTACAGAGACATTTTTGTATTTCATTAAAAAAGTAACATAGTACTGCACATAATGTTATACAGGTGCATTATGAGAGTAATAACAATTCTCAATGCTAATTTTCCGCAGGAATATATTCATTTTATATTCCTCCTCCCACACAGATGAAATGGGAGGCAGCTCATTTTTTCGTTTTCTGTGTAGCACTCTGAATGTTTCTGTGTTTACACAACAGTTTATAGAGCAAAGCCAGAAATGATTCAATTAGAGAGAAGTAGAGAAGGCAACAGGAAACAAAGCCACAAAATACAATAAAAATAAAAATGTCATTATATTTTGGTGAAAATGAAATGATCAAAACTTCGATTTGATTCAGTTTTGAACTTTTTTGCCCAATTACTAAAATGTTTATTTAGGACCTTTCACTGAATTATTTTTGAAAGAATCTTATCTGTACAGAATGTTATACAGGTGCCTAAGACTTTTGCACAGTACTGTATATTTTTAGAATTTGTGTTGACTGTACTGTATGTTGCCTTTCCATTTAACATGAATATTTGGTTAATTATGTTGAGCTTGTATAACCTAGACATAGAGATGCACTGACATGGCTGCTCTGGGTATCTTCAGTTCTTGTTTGCTTTGGTATACAAATAAACAAACAAACCCTTAGCCATAAAAAGAGTTCCTCGAGTCTTCACAGAGCCTTCTGCATTACCAGAAAGCTGCTCCCCTGACAGCTCACAGCAACATGAAAAAACAACACAAGCTTTCTCACAATTCACTCAAAGCTCTTCTGCTCGATCCTGTTTATTAGTACACATACACACTCACAGAGCTGCATGCACTAGTGTTGGGGTAAACTATCAGCTAATTGAGAATTTCTGATAAGCTCCAACTTGATTCTTGATTTGCAATTTGAAATGAAAAAGATTACATAAAATTGAATTCGAATGAAGGGAAAGCTAATTTAATTCAATGATGTTAAAATGCCTAATTTATTTTTCAGTATAAACATGGTTTACTTTGATAATAGATACAGAAACCTTTCAATAACAAAATTACATTTCGCTTTCTTGATGCATAGTTTGCTAAAATTGAGATTTGTACAGTACAGTAGTCAATGATAATTATTTTTCATCGATCTGTATGAGTCTTCACAGGTGACTTCCCAGAAGACATATGAATAAAGAATGAAAGACAATTGGCCAAATCCATTCATAACACTAAATGACATCTGATTTCTAACGTAGTATTTAAAATGGTAGGAACACTGTTTCTAGTGATAAATGGCAGAAGCTTCAGAAGTTTCACAAGCTGAAATGAATGAGGTGCTTTTAAAAAATATATATTTTTAAATGCTTATACACAAACATGTGAGTATTAAAATCTAGTTTGTGATGACATATAATTAAATAAAACCACACATGGGGGGGGGGGGGATTGACTGGTGGAGGGGAGATTGTGAACTATTGTTGTACCCCATGTTTCTTTGTCTGAAATAGACAATATACTACATTTCTCTCGCACAGGAGTATAGTGCAAATAGTTGGTTCCAGAATTATTGGCCTTGTTAAAAATGCACAAAAACTGTATAAAGTCTGAGCTTTCTAGCAGAGACAACCAGATTCTCAGCCAAAATATCCTGGTAATTTGCTGAACTCATTGGGCAATTGATTTTAAATAGTCCCTGGACCACTGGCAGCAAAATGATCAATTCTGGACATTCAGAACTCCAGGTGCTTGGTTTTGTTTATTGTGCTCAGTAAGGGCTATCTTCTAGCCACCCTTCCAAAAAGTTTGTTGATATGGAGGTGTTATGGGTCTTTTTGAGGCCTGATGACCCCAAGATGCAACCAATCACTGCAATCTTTAAACTGTGATTCTTGGGTTTTTTATGGCCTCTGTCACCATCTACTTCACCATCAGTGGAGACAACATGCACTTGTGTCCCCTTTCTGGCAACTTTGCATCCATTCCATATATTTTAAATGTCTTGTTACTGCCCATACAGTGCTAAGTGGTATGTTTAACTGTTTATGTAATATTTTTGTACCCATTACCAGACTTGCGATAGTCAATTACCATCTGTGTCTTTTGAATTCACAGTTCTTTGGCTTTTCCCATGCTGATGGTCGACAAAGGGATTTTGCATGCTTGTGACCTAATTTTCACAGTTTTCAGAATAAATGAGATTACTTAATTAAAAAACTTTGAAACATGAGAGGATTATTATACTTCTTTCTTCATTTTCATTAAGGGTGGCAATCATTTTCATACCTATACCTATGTTTTTTCAGAATAAATGAGATTACTTAATGAACAACTTTGAAGCTGTAAGAGCAGTGCAGGTAAGGACCGGTGAGGACCAGTGAGGACCGGTGAGGACCGGTAAGGACGGCTGACCTGAGCGAGAGACGTGCTGCGGCTCCGCCCCCCGCTTGAGGCGTTCCTCTCTCCACCTCGCCCGCCCTGGCTGGACGTGCACTTGTAGCAGCTCCACCTGTGTAGCCTCTCCCCCGCTACCCCACACTCCTTATTCTGCAGGCACTGGCAGTGGTAGAGATGACCACAGCTGCAACACAGGCATACAAAACCATTCACATCTCAATTTTATGGCATCAGCCTAAGATCAGGCAAATAACGTCTAACGTCCATTTCCAAGTTCTTGGTTTAACCATTGTATCCGGTATCCAATTTACCCATTTGTACTTGCACCCACATGTACAAACACAAATTAAGTACTTTGGTATTGACACATTCAAAATGACAATTCAAGATCAACTAATACTCACACATACAGGAGACACAACATAACAAAAATACAAAAGTAATAAGAAATGGCCACAGAGTTAGTGAAAGTTATGAGTATTTAGTAAGAGAGGAATGACACTTTTGATGGACAAATGTAAATTTGGTACTTCAGTTGTGTTTCTATTTGTTGTTCATCATCTGTATTTGCTTTTTGCCAATATGGTTTCTTCGAAGATAATAAGATAAAGATGAAAGAATGTTAGTTCACAATAAACATCAAAAGTTTGGGCCCTGCACAAATGCAACATCTGTGGAGCGCCTTCCCAAGGCAAACGTTTTAGTTCAGGCCTTTTGAAAGTGCCGACTATTGCAATTGTGATAATTGGATGTTGGCAGAGAAAGATGAGAGGTTGGCTAATCATCTATGGACCTCAACTGTGTTTTGTGGCACATCAAATAGATTCCAAAATGACTTGATAGAATGTGGCAAAATTTGTCCTAAATGATATTAGGAATGAAATTAAGATTAGTCAACCGACCTCATCAATAAAGCGCAAATCTCCACAGTTTTGTGTTATGTATCAAAGGGGAGGTTAAGAGGCTTTCAGTCCTGGTCATTATTTAGTCTCAATGACTGACTAAAGCTACAGTAAAGCCCAGAAGGAGAAGTTATACAATGGTGTCATCGAAGCCTCCACAAAAAAAGATTAGCACAT